>NC_053169.1:65421267-65721267 GCF_016835505.1 Polypterus senegalus | reverse complement strand
ATGAAAACAAAATTAAATTTTGCCAAAAAAGTTAGAAATTTCAAATGCAGGTTCTCCCTGCTAAAAAAAAACACAAAATACATGTATAATAATGCATCATTTCTACATTCACAGAGTTGCCTGGACTGCTGGCCATCTCCCTTGTTTCATCAACCCATGTAGACTGCTGGACACTTCCTACAAAAAATGCAGCAAATAAGATTTTTAGACTAGGCTAGAGTCTCATTGTATAATATTGTGCTGACGTGTGCTTTGGAAACGCTAGAATCTGTTTAGAGTTGTTGGTTTGTTCTGTGGTGTGAGATTTAAATAAAAAAATACATTTTGCTCTTAAAAACTTGGGTTTTGGTTGCCGCTGTGGGAAATTTTAAAGCTTTTTTTCCCTTTAGAAGGGTTTTTTTGTTTGCCTTTTTTTTCGCCTGCACAAGAGCAAACGTAGCTGGGTGTTTGGAAGTGCGCTTGGAAAAGTTATTTGTACTTGTTCTGTTCTTGTTATCTGTATTTGAATTAGCATCGAGGCGGCAGGGTAGAAAGCAGCAGTAACTGATATCGGCATTTGTAAATAAATAACCGCCGTGTCGTAACAGCGATTCCTTAGTTTAAAGGAAAAGAAAAAAAGGCCATGGCTGACTTCAAAGCAGTAAAAGGTGGAAGCTCAGTAGTGCACAGGTAAGCGGCCTGCATTAAGATGCCAATCAGGCACAAGGAGCAGTAGGAGCAAATAAGGTAGTAAAGTTTTATTTATTTGTTTATTTTAGAATAAACCGTCCTTAGTGGTCCAGAGGTAGAACAGTTAAGTGGGCGACAGCGTATTGGTTCATTAATACGGGGGAATACAAACAGTGCGAGTGAAGAGCTTATAAGTAAGAGGAGTGCAAAGTTAGGAGAGAGACAGAGAAAAGTAAAGTTAACCTCATAGAAAGGCAAATAGCAGGCAGCTGAGAGGGAGAACAGTACAGGAGCTTAAGGGGAAAAGGTGTAAAATATCTGTAGCAGATCTTAGTGTTACCATTTAAGTTAAGGAGCAGCTGAAAGAAGAAGAAATTTAATTTTAAGAAAAAAAAAAAAGTTAAGGCAGCTTAGTAATCCCAAGTCAAATTTTAATAATGAGGCCAGTGCAATGCAAGTCCTGTTGGATGTTGGACTTTTTAGATGATGGTTTGGAAGAGCCAGTTGTCTATGAGGGCTACATCTGCAAGAGATGCCAGCTGATCCAGCACCTCGAGCTCAGGGTCGCTGAACTGGAGGAGGAGTTGGCTGACCTGCGTTGTAATAGAGAATTGGCGGACTTGGCCCAGGTGTCCTTTAGAGATAGTGTGCACCCCTAAGGTGCCGCAGGAGGAGATTCCAGACCAGACAGGTAGGAATAGGTGGGTCACGGTCACAAGGCGTAAGGTAAAGGGTGCACACTGTCCAGGGCATCAACCCCAGAATTAGAAGTGTCTAACCGTTATCATGTCCTTCGGAGCTGGACGGTGACTCTGATAATTCTGAGGTGGTAGGCAGGGTTGAGGAGCCCCAACGGGCCACCTCAAAACCAGTTCCCAAAAAGAGAGAGGTAGTGATAGTTGGGGACTCAATCATTAGGGGATTGAAGCGCAGGTGTGCTCCAGAGAGAGAGTCTGCACGGTGTGTTGCCTTCCGGGAGCACAGGTGGGAGAACTCCCTGGAAGGGTGGATATGCTCTTGGCCAGAGCGGGGATGGATCCAGTTGTCATTGTCCACGTTGGAACAAATGACATACATAAGGGTAGTCTGTCAGTTCTGCAATTCAAATTCACAGAGTTAACTGACAAGGTAGTCTTCTCCGAAGTTCTGCCTGTACCAGCGCCAGTCCAGGTAAGATTGAGGAGATTAGAAGGCTTAACGCGTGGCTCAAATCTTGGTGCAGGGTAGAAGGGTATAGGTTTATGGGGCATTGGGACTCCTTTTGGAACAGATGGGACCTGTTCGCCGTGACGGGTTACATCTGAACCGAGGGGCACCAATGTATTGGGGAGGCGTATGTGTAGGCTAGTCGAGGATTGTTTAAACTAGGGAATGGGGGGCAGGGAGTTTAGGACAGGCCAGATTTAGATCTATACATGGAAGAACAAACAATGGTGTAGAAATAAAATGCATAGTAATGTAAATTTTAAGCAAACACGTAAAGATAGAAGGATTAACACATTAAAAATAGCTTGCCTTAATGCTAGAAGTATCAAAAATAAGGTAAGTGAGTTGGAGTTGTATGTAGCAGAGCACAATTATGATATTATAGCAATAACGGAAACCTGGCTAAATAACAAAGATGGGGATGAGTGTAACATAGAGGGATACACATTTTTAGGAAGGATAGACAGAACAGAAAAGGAGGTGGGGTTGCTGTTTATGCCAAACAGGAATTAAATGTAAGTCATCTTCAGTTGGATGATGAGCCCCATCTTAGTGAGGACATGTGGCTTCGCCTGGAAAATATTAGGGAAAAAGGTCTCATTTTAGGAGTGTGTTATAGACCACCCAATTCAGACAGTAATTTCAACACACATCTTTTAGTAATATCAAAAGGCAAGTTTACAGGGGATATTATAGTCATGGGGGACTTTAATTATCCAAATATTAACTGGGATAACCTTACAGATGGAGGAGCACAAGAGCAGGAGTTTTTAGAAGTAATCAGCGACTGTTTTTAACACAGCATGTTAAAGCACCAACAAGGGGTGAAGCCTGTCTGGATTTAGTATTCTGTAATAATCAGGATAGAATTGAGGGTGTAGAGGTGATTGAACCACTAGGGTCAAGTGACCATAATGTAATACAATTCTCAGTATTTTGTAAGAGTACAGATGCAAAGACTAAAATTGTTAAGTTGAACTTTAGTAGGGCTAATTTTGAGCAGATGCGACAAAGTCTAAGTAGGATAGACTGGGATAAGCTTTTAAATGTGGAGACAGTCGAGGAGCAGTGGAACAGGTTTAAAATGTTTTACATGTAATGCAGGACAGATACATACCTAAATTTGGAAGTAATAGGAAACTAAAAAACTCCACGATGGATTAATAAAGATTTAAAAAGAAGTTGCAAAGGAAAAACTGCTGTATAAGGCATATAAGACTAATGACTGCAAAGAGAACCGTAAGCGTATGAGAACATGAGGGCAACCATTAAGAAGGATATCAGAGAGGCTAAAAGACAGTTGGAGAGGAATATAGCAGATAAGGCAAAGAAGACCCCAAGAGATTCTTTCAGTATTTTAGTAGTAAAAGAACAGTTAAGGAGGAGGTCAAGTTCATCAGGAATAGTAAAGGGAATTAAAAGATACAGACAATGAAATAGCAGATGCCCTAAACTTACATTTTTCTGAGGTGTTTACAAGTGAGCAAGTGGATAACCTGCCAGAGGTAAACGCAACTACTAAGGAGGTACTGAGGGATTTGGAAATTGTAGAGGGAGAAGTGCTGCTCAGATTAAATAAGATGAAATCAAACAAATCACCAGGCCCAGATAATATTTATCCTCGTGTTCTTAAGGAGGCTAGTGAGTACATATATAAACCCTTGACACATATTTTTAGGAAGTCACTGTGCACTGGAGAGATTCCAAAGGACTGGAAAATGGCAAATATCATCCCATTATATAAAAAGGGTGACAGGGCAGATCCAAGCAACTATAGGCCAGTAAGCTTAACAAGCATCACAGGAAAATTAATGGAAGGAATTATTAAGGATAAGATTGAGCAACACATGACAAGGACAGGAGTTATTCTGAACAGTCAGCATGGGTTCAGAAGAGGGAGGTCGTGTTTTACTAACATGTTGGAATTCTATGAGGAGGCAACAAAAGGATACGATCAAAGTGGAGCTTATGATATTATTTATCTGGACTTTCAGAAAGCATTTGATAAGGTGCCACATGAGAGGTTGGGCATCAAGTTAAAAGAAGTGGGAATTCAGGGTGATGTTTTTAGATGGGTGCAGAATTGGCTCAGACACAGGAAGCAGAGGGTGATGGTGCGAGGAACCTCATCAGAACTGGCGATGTTAAGAGTGGTGTTCCACAGGGGTCAGTGCTAGGGCCGCTGCTATTTTTAATATATATAAATGATTTAGATAGGAATATAAGTAACAAGCTGGTTAAGTTTGCAGATGATACCAAGATAGGTGGATTAGCAGATAATTTGGAATCCGTTATATCATTACAGAAGGACTTGGATAGCATACAGGCTTGGGCAGATTTGTGGCAGATGAAATTTAATGTCAGTAAATGTAAAGTATTACACATAGGAAGTAAAAATATTAGGTATGAATACACAATGCGCGGTCGAAAATCGAGAGTACACCTTATGAGAAGGATTTAGGAGTCATAGTGGACTCTAAGCTATCAACTTCCAAACAGTGTTCAGAAGCCATTAAGAAGGCTAACAGAATGTTAGGTTATATAGCACGATCTGTGGAGTACAAGTCCAAGGAGGTTATGCTCAACCTTTATAATGCACTGGTGAGGCCTCATCTTGAGTACTGTGTGCAGTTTTGGTCTCCAGGCTACAAAAAGGACATAGCAGCACTAGAAAAGGTCCAGAGAAGAGCGACTAGGCTGATTCCAGGTCTACAGGGGTTGAATTATGAGGAAAGATTAAAAGAGCTGAGCCTTTACAGTTTAAGCAAAAGAAAATTAAGAGGTGACATGATTGAAGTGTTTAAAATTATAAAGGGATTTAGTACAGTGGATCAAGACTTGTATTTTAAAATGAGTTCATCAAGAACACGGGGACACAGTTGGAAACTTGTTAAGGGTAAATTTCACACAAACATTAGGAAGCTTTTCTTTACACAAAGAACGATAGACACTTGGAATAAGCTACCAAGTAGTGTGTTAGACAGTAAGACGTTAGGGACTTTCAAAACTCGACTTGATGTTTTCTTGGAGGAAACAAGTGGATAGGACTGGCGAGCTTTGTTGGGCTGAATGGCCTGTTCTCGTGTAGAATGTTCTAATGTTCTAAATGCTACTCTACTTTGTCTGAATTTACAAGTGGGACTAAATACGAAGGTATTGTTGGTGACGAATTTGCAAGTGACACATTTGCTCCTGTTACAGCTCAAAGTGACTGGTGAGGAATGTGGCTCTGCTCTGCGAATTGAGCTGCGGATGAGACATATGAATAGGCTAGGTGGTTGTCAAAAGAAGATCAAGGGGGGCTTAGGAAAAAAGGCCTTTGTGGAAGGATGAGTCTGCAAAATTGCAAACTTTTTTCTGATGACGTGTGGGGTTTCATTATTGGGGTTCCTCTTGGGGTGGATGTTATGAGGTCTCCTCCTGACTTGAATGAGTGCCCTGTCCACAATATGAGAAATGTTTGAGAGTGCAACTAGTGGTTTATGTACTAATAAGACTTTTTGTTTACATTATAGCAAAACTAGCCAACCCGCGGCATAGCATACGCCGCATAATTATTTATTGATGGGTGAACACTTCCTGAAAGACACAGTTGTCCAAATGGGGTGGGTTTGAGGATACGACTGTGAGTGAATGAAAAGGAGGAACTCTAGAGAGAGCAACATACAATTGTCTGTGACTGAAAACTGGTTTTGGCAGATACAGGCATATATTTTAGAAAAAGTCTGGCCCTGTGCCTTATTAATTTCCATTGCAAAGGCCAATCTAACAGGAAATTGTCCTCGTGTAAAAGTAAAAGGCAAATTTGAATCTGATGGGGTCAGGGAAATCCGGGGAATAAGGACAATTTGTGAGGTAGCAGCTGCGATAGTTTTACACTCCAGTACATTGCACTGAATGATGGTACAGTAACAGAAAGTCTAGTGCCATTACAGAGACCTTTTGGTGGGAGTAAGACTGTTAAGAAATTCTTCGGGGAATGAAAGTTGATCTGCAGGATCGTCTGTGATGATGGTGTCAACGCTGGTGAAAGTTACTTCGTCAGTAGGGATAAGTCCTCAAGAATGATGGTGGACACGGGAGGAGGGTTAGAGTTGGTGGGCGGGGCTCTGTCGTGCGTTCCTCATGACACGGCAGGAGGGTTAGAATGGGCGGGCAGGGCTGTGTCGTGCATACCCCATGGTCAGGCGACTTGGTCGATTATATATATAAGCAAGCAGCCGGAACCAAAAAGAACAATGAAAAGTCAATGTGGCTCAGAGGTGCATATGGACTGTAGCAGAGACGAAAGTGACTGAGGCTGTGTTTGGTGAGGTGTTGCATGTGGGCAGATGAGCAGACAGTGCGCATGCCTCGAGAGCGAGGGTGGATGCGGGAGGGCAGTTAGAGTTGGTGGGCGGGACTCTGTCGTGCATCTCCCATGACGTGGGAGGAGGGATAGAGTTGGTGGACGGGGCTCTGTCGTGCGTATCCCATGGTCTTAGAGTTGGTGGGCGGGGCTCTGTGAGTTGGCAAGCGTGGCTCTATCCTTGCGTATTCCATGGTCTCTGTCATGCGTACCCCATGGTCGGGCGACTTAGTCAATTATATATATAGATAACAGCCTGATAAATCTTTAAAACTCCATATTCAATACCTTTCACTTTAAATTTACAGTGGAGTTTATAGTATTTTGAAACATTTTCATTTGCAAAATAAATTCCTATTTTCTCTCATTTTTAAATACTATTAGCTAAAGCAGACGGTTGTCTTCATCATAGTGTACTTATTTATTAATAAAGATGTCTAAGCAGTAAAGTTATGTAGGATACAGAGAACAACACACTGTTTTAAAAGCTGCCCCAGGAGCCATTGAAGCATTATTATGAAATGAATCAAGAAGTGTGAAATCCTGCATCTGCTTAACTGCATATTGTACATTAGATTGATCATGTAGATTCAGTACACATCTTCACACTTTTAAAAGTAGATTTATTTGTCTTTAATTTAAAATTCTTTGGAGATTTATTTTTTGAGAATGCAGCATTTATGGCCACCTGCAGGGAAAAAGAACATGGAAAGCATGTTTAAACATTAGCTTTTTCTGCTCGGGATATTAATTATCATTACATAAGCATTTTTAGATGATATTAATTTCCACTAAGGCTTGTATTGACAGATGTAAATATACAGTAATCTTCACATCCCATATTCTGCTGGCACTTTCAGTAACTAATAGGGAAGCATTAAAAAAAACATTGCAGTGCTGTAGTTATGTACTTTAAAATAATCTGCATGAGACTTTGTTTCTGATTACAGATTATCTCATACACATAGAAAATCACAGAGTTAAATAAAGCCACAACACAGTAGCTCAGTCACATTTCTTCTTTTGCCGCTAACCTTTCTGCTTAATGAGGCAACCCATCAGAAGGGGGTCTGTCTTAAATGTGTGTGATAAAAGAAATATCTTTAGGTCAAATAGTTTGTTCCTTTCCCATTTTGTTTCATTTAAGAATCTAAGTAGCTTTTACAACTGTTTTGCAAAATCTTGCATTTGTGCCTTGTTGGTAGAAAATCATTATATTTCTAATTTGAAAAAAGAAGATTCTTATTAGTTGTATTAGACAATGTGTGCTATATTTTTCCCTGTTACAAGAATGCCATGCAGTTAAGCATTAATATTTAAACATATAAGGAAGCACAACTCCCACTGGGAAAATAAGATGAAATGGAATGTTAGACTTTAGAAATATTTTAATTATTTCTTTTCCAGTCTAATTTTATAAAGCTGCATCCTTGTCAGTTGAAATGTAATTTTTGTAAAAATAATTTACCCAATCAGTGGTTCTCAGATTTCCTTCTGGAAACCACTATTTTTTTCCTTTCAATCTAATCATTTTTAAATTAGAGGATTTTCCCTATTTTAATTGAACTGCATCTGTAATTAAATTTTGTTTTCCAATGTCTGGAGAGTTAGTAACAAGAAAAAGATGCACTTTTTAGGTTTTTTTTTGTTAAATGTGTTTTATACAGAAAAATGGATTAGTTCATTGCAAATTACTTGTGAAATATTATTATTATAATGTGCATTTTTTTGAAGACACACACAAAGTTTACATGCTTGTTCCTGTGACGATGTGGGTTCGATTCCACGCTCCCATCCACTGTTCGGGAGCCCTTCAACCCAACACTGTCGGAAATGTCACCAATGAGCTAGACAGTGGAGGCAATAACAATTGAGCAAGGGGTTGGTTCAAAAGGTGAAAAGTGCTTTTATTAAAATACTCAACAAAAAGTGTTCAATTAAATAGGTGCAGTGATTCCAAAACTCTTCATTAAATAAATAATCCATAAAAGAAATGTGGAGGTTAAAAATATACAGAAAAACAATCCTTTAAAACAAGGTTAAAACATTCATCAGGAAACAGTCTTTAAAATCAATAACAAGCCCAATGTCTTTCACTCCAGCGTCTCTCCTGCTTCACCCATCTGAGCCTCGCAACAAGTGAGGCGCTCTCTCTGCAGCTGACCTTCACAGTACCTGCTTGTACTACTACTGTCACTACTGTCAGTCGCCTTACCAACAACAACAACAACAACATTTATTTATATAGCACATTTTCATACAAACAGTAGCTCAAAGTGCTTTACATATTAAAGAATAGAAAAATGAAAGACACAATTATAAAACAAAATAAATCAACATTAACATCGAATAAGAGTAAGGTTCAATGGCCAGGGGACAGAAAAACAAAAAAACTCCAGACGGCTGGAGAAAAAATAAAATCTGTCGGGATTCCAGACCATGAGACCGCCCAGTCCCCTCTGGGCATTCTACCTAACATAAATGAAACAGTCCTCTTTGGATTTAGGATTCTCACGGAAGGGCTTGATGATGATGATGGTCACGTAGACTTCTTCCTTTTAATCCATCCATCATTGTTGGAGCATCATGAAGCTTTGAGTAGGTGGAGGTGGCGCAGGCCACCACCACAAAGAAACCGGAAAAAGAAACAGAAAAGAGAGTAGGGGTCAGTACCGATTTTAGAGCCACCATGAATAGTTATTATGATGAATTGAACATACAGAGTATCAGGATTAAGTTAAATTAAAATTAAAATGAAGTTATAAAAAGGCCATGTTAAAGTAATGTGTTTTCAGCAGTGTTTTAAAGTGATCTACTGTATCAGCCTGGCGAATTCCTATTGGCAGGCTATTCCAGATTTTAGGTGCATAACAGCAGAAGGCCGCCTCACCACTTCTTTTAAGTTTTGTTCTTGGAATTCTAAGGAGACACTTATTTGAGGATCTGAGGTTACGATTTGGAATATAAGGTGTCAGACATTCCGATATATAAGATGGGGCGAGATTATTTAAGGCTTTATAAACCATAAGCAGAATTTTAAAGTAAATTCTGAATGACACAGGTAACCAGTGTAGTGACACTAAGACTGGTGTGATGTGTTCTGATTTTCTTTTCCTAGTTAGGATTCTAGCAGCTGCATTCTGCACTAGTTGCAAACGATTTATATCTTTTTTGGGTAGTCCAGAGAGGAGTGCATTACAGTAATCTAGTCGACTGAAAACAAACGCGTGAACTAATTTCTCAGCATCTTTCAGTGATATAAGAGGTCTAACTTTACTTACTATTACAAGAACAAGAAAATATGAACACATAACCCCAGGTCTTAAATCTTTACACTGGCTCCCAGTTAAGTTCAGGGCAGATTTCAAAATCCTCCTTTTAACATATAAAGCATTAAATGGCCAAGGTCCGGCTTACTTGTCTGAACTTATCATGACTTACAAACCTGAGCGCACATTAAGATCTCAAGATGCCGGTCTGCTTAGGATTCCAAGGATTAATAAAATAACAGTGGGAGGTCGAGCTTTTAGTTACAGGGCCCCTAAACTGTGGAATGGTCTTCCTGCTTCCATAAGAGATGCCCCTTCAGTCTCAGCCTTTAAAACTCGGCTGAAGACTCACTACTTCAGTTTAGCATATCCTGACTAGAGCTGCTGATTAACTGTACATACTGCATCTCTGTTGTTAGTCATTAGCACTATAACATAAATAACATGATAATTATATTTGAATACTAACCCTCACCTATTCTGTTTCTTTTCTCGGTACCCAAATGTGGCCATTGGTGCCACGGCCCACCTGCCAAGTTGTTTGCCTGCCTATGGTAAAGTCATCCCTGATGGAGGATCACAGGAATCATGGGAAAGAGGGTCCTTTCATGAACAGCGTTTCAGCCGTGGCATGGCCAAATGGGGAGGCAGCTAGATGGATGAGGTCTCCAGGACTCTAAAATATCCAAACCTAATTATCTCATATCATCTACTGTGATACCGTACTTCTAAAAAAAAAATTTTATTATTATGCTGTCTTAAGGAATTGTTCTGTTGTGTATATTGTATTGTATTGACCCCCTACTTTTGACACCCACTGCACGCCCAACCTACCTGGAAAGGGTCTCTTTGAACTGCCTTTCCGAGGTTTCTTCCATTTTTCCCTACAAGGTTTTATTGGGAGTTTTCCTTGTCTTCTCAGAGAGTCAAGGCTGGGGGGCTGTCAAAAGGCAGGGCCTGTTAAAGCCCATTGCGGCACTTCCTGTGTGATTTTGGGCTATACAAAAATAAACTGTATTGTATTGTATTGTATTATGTTTCTTAAGTGAAAAAATGCTGTCCTAATGATCTGATTAATATGTGATTTAAAATTCAGATTACAGTCAACAATCACCCCTAAGCTTTTTACCTCTGTCTTGACTTTTAATCCTAATGTATCCAGTTTATTTCTAATAGCCTCATTGTATCCATTATTGCTGATCACTAAAATTTCAGTTTTCTCTTTATTTAACTTGAGAAAATTACTATTCATCCATTCTGAGATACTAGTCAGACATTCTGTTAGTGAATCAATAGAATCAGAGTCATCAGGAGCTATTGATAAGTACAGCTGTGTGTCATCAGCATAGCTGTGGTAGCTCACGTTGTGCCCTGAGATAATCTGACCTAACGGAAGCATGTAGATTGAGAATAACAGCGGACCCAGGATAGAGCCTTGTGGAACACCATATCGGATATCATGTGTCTTCGAGTTGTAATTCCCACAACTAACAAAATATTTTCTCCCTGTCAGGTAGGATTCAAACCAATTTAAGACACTGCCAGAGAGGCCCACCCATTGACTAAGGCGATTTCTAAGAATGTTGTGATCAATGGTGTCAAATGCAGCACTCAGATCTAAGAGGATGAGAACAGATAAATGGCCTCTGTCTGCATTTACCCGCAAGTCATTTACTACTTTAACGAGTGCAGTTTCTGTGCTGTGATTTGTTCTAAAACCGACTGAAATTTATCAAGAATAGCATGTTTATTTAGGTGGTCATTTAACTGCATAATGACTGCCTTCTCCAGAACTTTACTTAAGAAAGGCAGGTTAGAGATGGGTCTAAAATTTTCAAGAGCTGAGGGGTCGAGATTATGTTTCTTAAGTAGGGGTTTAACTACAGCAGTCTTAAGACAGTCTGGGAAGACCCCAGTATCTAGTGACAAATTTACTATGTCCAGAACATTATCAATTAGCACGCCTGATACTTCTTTAAAAACCTTGTTGGTATCGGGTCAAGGACGAGGTGGAGGGTTTTAATTGAGAGATTATTTTCTTTAAATCAGGTAAATCTATCCTAGTGAAAGAGTTTAATTTGTTTATAACAGGATGCTGGGGTTTAGGGGATCCTTAGTGTTGGGGAGATATACTATGTTATTTCTAATATCATTAATTTTTTGATTGAAAAATACAGCGACAGCCTCACAGGTTTCACTGGAAGCACTTAGGAGGCATTCCTTTGAGCTACCTGGGTTTAGTAGGCGATCAATTGTTGAAAATAAGACTCTGGGATTACTAGCATTGTTATTTATAATCTTGGAGAAATAGCAGCGTCTCTCAAGACGGACAGTGTTATTGTATTCTGTTATTTTGACTTTTAATATTTCGTGGTGGATAGTAAGTTTAGTCTTCCTCCATTGACGCTCAGCTCTACGGCATGTTCTCTTTAAATCAGACACTCTTTGGGTCTTCCATGGTATACCAATGCTAGAAGATTTTTTCACTGTCTTTTCAGGTGCAACTATGTCAACAGCAGCTCTCACTTTAGAATTAAATCTTTCCACCTTACTATTTACATTGTCCTCGCTATTATAGCTGGCACTATAAATGGACTGATTGCTTAAAATGTTTGTAAGTTTTAAAGCTGCTGCCGAATCAAAGAAGCGTTTTTAACAATATGCTTCTCATGAGTGTTTTTTATCATTATTTCTATATTAAAAAGTAGAAGAAAATGGTCTGATACACCAATATCAATGATCTGTTTTATATCAACTTTCAGTCCTTTAGTAATCACTAAGTCTAATGTATGACCTGCTTTATGTGTAGGCTGATTTATGAGTTGTCTCAAATCAAAAGAATCCAGGAGGTTCATAAATTCTTTTACTTTTAGATCACACTGATTATCTATATGAAAATTAAAGCCGCCAACTATTAGGAGTGTGTCATAGTTAGTAATTAAAATTGACATTAACTCAGAGAATTCCTAAAAAAACAACGTGTTATATTTAGGAGGTCTATACACGGATAGTACTAGAACTTGAGAATCTCCATGAATAACAACGGCAAGATACTCAAAGGACTTGAACTTACCAAAACTGACATCTTTACATTTTAATCAGCTCGAGTAAATGTTAGCCAATCCGCCCCTTTTTCCCTGGCGGTTTGCATGAGTAAAACTGTAATCCGGAGGCGCAGATTCGATTAAAACTGCCGCGGCATCTGAATTCAGCCACGTTTCATTTAGTGCAATAAGATCTATTTTTTTATCACTAATAAGATCGTTGATAAAAAACGTTTTGTTAGTTAAAGCTCTAACATTTAATAGTGCCATATTTAATGTTTCGGAGGTGCAGAGATAAGTACTATGTGCGTTATGGTTATTTGGAATAGGAACTAAATTATTATTATTAGCGCTGCTCTGTGTGCATTTTTTGTTTAATCTGTGATCTGTTTTTATAGTTTTAATACATTGTTCCTTTAAAATAGTGATTTTAATTAGATTATTGGAGTTTATGCCGTATTTCCTAGGTTTTCTACGTGCATTGAGATTTCTTATTACAGTATTAATGGTGTGCACTTTAACGGAAGACTCTATTAAACATTCATCATGTCCTGGCACAGCAGTATTATTTCGGAAGGGGTTAAGAGCAGAGATAGATAGTCAAGAAAAACGAATTACCTTTGATATGTTTTCGGAGAGGACCCGGGCGCCGAAACTGTTCGGATGCAGGCCATCACGCTTGAAGAGACGGCCTTTCCAAAAAGAGATTCCAATTGTTGATGAAACCGACATCCTTCTTCTTGCAGAAACCCTGTAGCCAGTTGTTCAACCCTAGCAGACGACTGTAGTACTCGTTGGATCGTCTGGACGAGAGGTAGTGGACCCGAAACGAAGATCTTTGCCGATGGGGTCCTCTCCTTCGTGTCTTTAATCAAAGCTGCGAAGTCAGCCTTCAGGATTTCTGATTGTCGGTGCCTTATATCGTTTACGCCGGCATGCAAGACGATTGATCCAACTGCCCTCTCCTTGTGTTTCTCGTAGACTGCTGGCGCACGTTTCATTACATCTAGGACACGAGCACCGGGAAAACAAGAAACAAACGATTTTGCATTAGGGCATGCGACATTAAGGTTTCTAACGATAGAATCACCTACCACTAATACATCACCAGGTGCTGAAGGCGAAATGGGGACGCGGAGAGGGTCAAACCAGTTCTGAGATAAAATGCTCGCCTGTGCCGATGGAGGTGCTCTGGCCTTTAACCCCCGCCTGCATAGCTGAAATCCACCGAGGTCAGCAGCGCGCGCTCCTACGAGACGCGGGGGTGAGGTCGGCACAACGCGGGGTTGATGTTTCGCCGGTTCCAGATGGCAAGGACGGTTTATCCAACAGCCGGGCCTTCAGATTTCTCAGGTATTTCCGTCGGGACAGGAGTTTCTGAATCTGTTCATCAAGTGCTTGGAGTTCCTCAATTACGATTTCAACGCAAGTTACCCCACTGTCGGCCATTTTCTACTTCGTGCCCTAGGAGAAATGAGAGAGAGAGAGGTTAGCAAATCTCCCGATCTTACCGATCCTTGGCTCCGGTTGGCTCCCCCTGACAGCGACTTTGGAATTCCTCTGCGACCAAGGCTCTCACCCAGGGAACACCACATCCCAAGTCCCGACTCCCGCTACCTTCCGCGAAGAATACTGCACCTTCCGATCACTCCCGCCCTTCAAATCAAACTCTGCGGGAGCGACCACAGCCACCACTTCTCCCAGGTGTTGGCCAAACACCCAGGCTGCCTTCAGCTGCCTGCGGGCGATTGCTCGCCCACTTCCTGCTGCACAACTTGCGCTCTTTCTCTCCCCACTGCTTCCTGTTACAATCTCTGTCCTTTCTCCCTTTCCATTTTGTTCTCTCTCTGATCTCCCCAACCGACTCGTGCTTCTTTTATATTAAAAGGGGGCCATAGCAGCTGCAGCACATTAGCCACAGGAACAATCTCTGATGTGGGCATTCCCTCACCTTTGCACTAGGTGAGAAACGCCCACACCGCAGATCGTCCTGCAGCTTGCCATACCCCCCCTCTCTAAGCCACGAGCGCGGTGATTATTTATTTAAAACTGAAACGGCCTTTGCTGGAAGAGCTGTGGACCCATAACACCACAGTTCCTGCATGGCTTTCCCTATACATTGGAACCTCGGTTCACAACCAAAAGTTGCCTGTGTTCACGACCACACACTTGGTATACAAACAAGCCAGTTTCCCTTTCGGTTTGTGCGCGCCGATGATTTCCGCACGTGTTGCATTGTTCTCGGTCAGATGTGCCTGCCTGCTGCTGAGAGTGAGGAGGAGGGTGTGTGCTGCTGAGAGAGAGAGAGAGAGCGAGCCTGCACATGCATGCCTGACTGGCTGGTTCATACGCACCTATTACTGTATTTAAGCAGAGCCGCTCCCTGTTCATTGTTCTCAGTCAGACGTGCGTGCTTTACCTGCGATCTCTTTGTGCTCTATAGTATTTCGTGTGCTTTTGCAGTTAACTATGGCTTCCAAGCAAGTGAAGAGTGGTGAGAAGAAAGTTTTGAAGAAAATTGAAATCGAAGTAAAGAAAGAGATTATTGAAAAGGTTGAGCGTGGCATTCGTGTTACTGATCTTGCCGCTGAGTACAAGAAGTCAAAATCTATGATTTCAACTATTCTAAAGCAGAAAGAATCTATTAAAGCAGCTGATGTTGCAAAAGGAGTTACAACGTTAACCAGGCAGAGGCTTCAAGTGCTGGAAGAGGTGGAAAAACTTTTTACCAGTTTACTCATTTACCAATTTGAGAACCCTCGTGCTTTCAAGCAGCACAATGTAAACAAAGCCAGGCTGCCAGTAATATGGAGGGCAAACACGAAGGGTTGGGTCACAAGGACTTTGTTTTTGGAATGGCTGCATGAGGCTTTCGCTCCCACCAGCTAAACAGCTAAAAACACCAGAAATCCAAGAAATCACAAGAGAGAAAACAACTGAAGGAAAACATCCCTCCATTGCAGAGCCAGACTGTCCCTCAAAACTGTAACCTCCTCTCCACCCAGGTCCTCCTCACTTCATGCCAGAACTCGACTCATGCAAGGTTAGTTTTCTTGGTGGTTTATGGTTTTTGTATTACGAATTTTTTAAAAGTTAATTTTTCAGTTCGTAGCGTGAATTGTTGCAATGTTACTTTTCTCTTTTTTCAAATGTTCATTTTTTTCCCTGTGTGTTTTCCGTGTGTTTACATGGAGTGGTTCGTAGCGTGATTTGTTGCAATGTTACTTTTCTTGGTGGTTTATTAAATTACAGATTTTTCAAATGTTCCTTTTTTTCCTGTGCTTAAAACTCATTTTAAAAAAAATGTTTACAAAAGTGTTCGGGCTGTAAGGCTAATAGCGTGATTTCCTGCACTGTTACTTTTTTGGTTGCTTGTGGTTAGTTTTTAAATTAAAGTTCATATTTGTTCAAATGTTCCTCTCTGTTCTTAGAGAGAGAGAGAGAGAGAGAGAGAGAGCGAGCGCGTGCTGCTGAGAAAGAGAGAGAGAGAGCCTGCTCGTGTAGCTGAGCAGGGAGCCGGGGTGTTTTGTGTCAGTGGTATTCAATGTTTTTACATTAGTTTACTATTACACTGTGCATTCTATGGTGTAATTAACTATATTTGTGCTTAATCTTTACATATATTTACATATATATTTAGATACAGTTCGTACTGTCTGGAACGGATTAATTGTATTTACATACAATCCTATGGGGGAAATTGCTTTGGTTCCCAACCAACTCGGTTTACGACCAGAGTTTTGGAACGAATTATGGTCGTGAACCGAGGTTCCACTGTATGTACTTCGGATTTTCTCCCATAAACCAATATATTAGTGACTCTAGATTGGCCAAGCATGGCTGAGTGTAGATGGAGGAGTGGTTACTGCTTTCCAGCACATGCAGCCAGAGAGACCAATGGTCACCTAGAAAATCTAATGAAGTAGACAGCTTCACAAACAGGAAGAATGCATGGGCTTCAGACACAATTTTTGATTGTTTAAGGTTAAGGGGAAAGTTTTTACATGAGTACAGAGAATCAATTAAATTTGTTTAAATAAATGCTACAGTACCATTTGTAATTTCTTCTGACTTTATAGAACATGATGACTTAAAATATGCGCATATACAGGTGATGACTTTCACTGCTCTACTCAGAAGTGTCTCACTCTAACTATCCCTGTCCCCAACTACTTCTTGTCGGTTGTAGCCTATACTGGCACACAAAGGAGAACTGGCATTAAAAGGTAAAATTTATTTTAAAAAAAAAGTACCAAAACATAGGGAGAGACCCCTTTAAACTCTGGCTTATAGGGACATCTTAACTATTAGCTAAACAAATGAGCTTGATGGAATATATGATCTCCTCTCTTATGTCAGATTTTGTATGTCTTAGGTTATAAGTTTAACAAGAAATCTTTGTAAATAAAGATTTATTAACAACATTTAGAAAAATGAGGAAAATGCTCAAAGGCGAATAAAAAAAAAAAGGATTTGCTTAAATGGTGATTGAAGGCAACAAGTCACAAAACACAATCCAGAAGCAAACTCAGGAAACAAGTCAAAAAGACCTGAAACTAGTAATAACAAATAAAAGACCAACACTTACTTTAACTTCAAACTAACTCAATGTGTCCTGCTGGGTTCTTTTCCTGGCCAACTATAGAAAGCCAGAATGAACATCCAGTAGCATTGACATCAGGGTGGACCATAAAACAGAAAATAAACATACTTGTTAGAAAATGGATGGATGGATGGCTGTAACTTAACATCCCCCTCCCCCATTTAGAATCCTGAAATCAGAATTCTCAGAACAGTAACTAAATAGTCTATCTAGCTAATGTGTTTTTCTCCCAAGAAATGTTTGTTAGGTTAGCTGCCAACTCTGTGTGTTTATTGAATAGGCCCAGTGATGAAATACCACCACTATCCAGGGTGTTACTTCCTTGTGACCTTATAACCAGGGAAGTGTGCTATGGTGGTTAAGGCTTTGAACTTCAAACCCTGAAGTCTTGAATTCAAATCCAGCTACTGACCATGAGCAAGTCACTTCACCTGCCTGTGCTCTGACAGCAAAAACTCAAGAAATGTAATCAACTGTATCTTAAATGTTGTAAGTCTCTTTGGATAAAGGCATCAGCCAAATAAGTACTACTGGGATAGGTTCCAGCCACTGTGAAAATGAATAGGATTAAGAGGTTTTCATAGTGAATCAAAGAACATTTCATAGTGAGACAGCATATACATTTTAAAGAAATCAAGAAGGAGAATTTTTGAGAAAAATTATTTATGGCTCACATTCATAAAATGCATTTCATGTTTCAGAAAGTTAATTATATGAAAGCAAATTTCTTTCAGTATTACCATGTACATGGTTATATTTGTCATTATTTACATGACGAGCCTTTATATGTAATATTTTTCTGCAAGGTGCTGTATCTCTTCTGAAAATAGTTACCTTTTGGGATTTTGATCATTGAAAATGTTTCAAAAAGTTAATTCTCAATGGACTCCCTTAAGCAATGCAGTGTAATTAAAGATTAGGTTAACTAATTTCATCAATCAAGTGAGCTTAGGAATGAAGATCCACACAGATTTACATTACTGTCAGAAAACAAAGTGATGCCTTCTAGGGAAAAAAGCTGTGACAGACCTGGGGCCTCATGTATAAATGGTGTGTACGCACAAAAATGTTTCATACTCCTGTTTCCACGTTCACTTCGCAATGTATAACACCTAAACTTGGCGTAAAGCTATGCACATTTTCATGCAGGCTCAATCCCTTGTGTATGCAAGTTCTCCACTCGGTTTTGCAAACTGGCAGCACCCAGCGTCAAAGCAGCTACTATTCCTTTGTGGTTTCCCTTTATTTTTTAGATTCACATCCCTGACACGGCTTTATCAAATACACTGAAATTAACTGCATATTGTTTATTAGTTTAAGGCATCTGATTGTAATCAACCTGTAACCATATAATGGTGCACAGAATGGACAAATTATTCCAAATACTATAGCTGCTTTAGCATTGTTACTCTCAGTGCATCAATGAGTATTTAACCCACTGTATCAGAGTGTGGAATTACAGCTCTACAGCAGCTAATCGGAATGAGGATTATCAGGATACAGCATTTAACACACACTGCCTCAGCCAAGCACACAGTCTATTTAAATTTCTCCCATAGAGTACAGCAAACGCGTCAGAGCCTTTCCTGTAGGGATGTCACGCTTTAGAAACAGTTTCATCCCAAGAGCTCCAAACAAACTCAATTAGTCCATCAAGTGTTCCTGATAGAACTGTTTGTACTTATAAATACAATCACCTCATTGTAAACTTGTACTACAGTTACTGTATAATATTGCACAACCTGAGCCACTTTATAAAGCATTAATTTGCATATTATGACGACTGGCTTGTAAGTCGATTCAGATTTCCAAGCGCTATATTCTTGGAGTTCATGATAGCATTTTTAAGATGAAATGCAGTAAAGTATGTTTATTGCATTATACTGATACATTTTAAACTTCATTTTTAATAATGAAAATGATATCAAGCATACATCTTAATATTTAAATTGTTCAGAGAGCTGTAATATAATGAATGTAATGTATTCTGTTGTCCTAAAGAAAGTGAAAGACCATTTAAGAAGAACATAGTGATTCACACACAGAGTACATTAAAGAACACATAGAATATGAAGCATTTAAGTTGACAACAATTTTTTTTTGGACATTTTTTTGAATTATGTCCCTAATTTGTTTTTCTGTCTCTGTACCCTAATACGCTTCCATATGACACTAAGACAGTGGACTACAACTCATCTTTTCACGGCAACTTTGATATCTGACCACTTTTTATTTATTTCAGGCACTTTGCGAGTTTCTGAACTTGAACTTTCGAGTTTCTGTGAGCGCTGAAGTCGGAAACAACGGAAGAACTTAAACCCAATTAAAGTAAAAATAATTTCTTTATTCTTAATTCTTGGTGAGTAGAGAGAATGTGAGACTGCCTCTTCCCAACTCAGTCAACTGATTTGGGTTTTAGCAGAATATCTAAAGTAAACCTGTTCTCGCTTTTATATCCTAGAAAAGGAAAAAAACCCCTAGCAGTTCATTCTGAGGTTATACATAGCTTAAGGTTAAATCTTAATTTATGACATACTGGAATGTCCTAAAACATGAAACAAACAGCCATTTGCATTCCTAAGGAATACACCCTTCTAATTATACACACTTAGAATCAATTTAAATATTCTTATAGTCCATAAAGATCTTACCTTCTTCACAGGGTCTTCTGATAGTATCAGAGGTCAGCCTTTCCTATAAATGATAAAAGTTAGTCCCTTAATGCTGTGCACACAGCCCAACTCCTTTTCTGCATAAATGAGGAACAAATCATATAGCTCTCTGCAGCATGATCAACTCAAAACATAGTCCTTGATATCTGTGAGTTAAATAATAATGTTTTCTCTTCCTCAGTTCCCCCCTTTGCACATAAAATGTGCACATTAATAATAAGACTTCTGCATCATCAGAGTTAAGGAAAGGGTTGGCAAATGGAAGAAAAGGTTTGTACTGGGAGTCAGGGTCAGCACTGAGGAGACAAACCTTAGTAATGGAAGTGTTAATAAACCTTTGTAGAAGGGCTCAGATGCACGGGATTAGACAGCAACCCAAGAACATGAAAACTGCCAGAGAAATAAGGATAGTTATGAGAATAATTTTCAAGAACTGAACCAATCTTTGGAAGAGTTAAAAAAAAGTCAGGTGTTCATGAGTTTTCTGCTAATTAGATAGATAGGGAGGTAAGGCCAGCTAAAGCACGGGTAGATTATTGGGCAGGGATACAACTAGGAGATTGGGTTTAGCAGTGGCACATGCATAACAAGAATCTGTTCTTAATTGTGTAACAGTAACCTTCAACCACTTATATCACAGATTATCCCCTAAAACAAAGGGAATAATCCCTTGACAGGGTCTCAACATAGAAAGTCCAAAAATAGCAACAGCTTAATGATTCAGTCCACTTTTTACAGTGACAGATGTGCATTCAAGAAAAGAGTCCTTCGTCCATCACAGCATGTGGGGTGCAAATAGCAGCACCTGGAATGGTTCCCCTCCAGCTAGGTTGATGCCAATGTTTCCTTCGGGTGTCTCTGACCAGTATCTAGGTTCCAAGGGGAATCTGGAACTTCATCAGTAGGGGACTGGTCTGCCAAGCCTTGTTATCTTGTTCGTGGACTTCCTTCAGGGAAGCTCGGAGACCTGCAAGACTAGAGAGAAGATCATTGTCCACAGTATGCAGAGTAACATTTCCGATAACCATGCCAACAGGCATGGGGCATCCAGTTACAATTTTAAATGGCGACAGTCTCAACTGCCGATGTGTCCTTCCTCTCAACCCCATCAAGGCCAGGGATAGAGCATCTGGCCAGGTTAAGTTTGTCTGCTCACAGATTTTTTCCAATTTTGATTTTAGGGTACAATTGCACCTTTCTACAATACCTCCACTTTGAGGATGGTATTTGCAGTAATGATGCACATTTATCTGGAGCCAAGTAGTCAGCTCATTTATTACAGAATTCACAAAGTGGGTTCCATTATCGGTATGCAGTTTCTGTGATATTCCCCATCTTGGAATGATTTCTTTTATTAAAGCTTTAGCCACAGTTTTTGCATCTGCATGTTTAGAGAGAAAACTTCCACCCATCGGGAGAACACATCGACAATTACCAAGCAATAACGGCAGCCTTTAGACGGTGTTAACTCAATGAAATCCATTTGGAGGTGTTCAAAGGGACCCATTGGGTTAGGAGTGACGGCGTGGCTTACCTTTACCTACATTAAACCTTTGGCATAGTGCGCATCGTCAGCAGAATTGTTCAGCATATGTAGAGAACCTGTGGTTTCCCAATGTCGCTCAACTTCCTGAGTCATAGCGTCTTTTCCTGCATGATCCAGGCCGTGTGAGAATTTGCCATTCCTGGAAAAGAAGCCTTTGGGAGGAAAGGTTTGTTAGTTTGCTTCAAGTAAGTGTTCTTCCTTGACCACTGCATAACTGGTGGAGAGTGTTCTGTCGTCCAATCCCAAGGAACAGCCATCCTCATAAAGAATTTCTCCTGTTTCTAGTAGAGTTTCCTGGAGGTCCGGACTAGGTTTTAGGACCTTTGTTATCTCATCCTGGCAGTTATTTGGTTCCCCCTCTCCCTCAGTGGGAAGTAAGTAGCTGGATTTAGAGTTGAGCATCTTGCAATAGTGACATTTGACAGGGTACAGAGCACATTTTAATAGTGTATTGCCCTTACAGTAGTGAGGTAGTTCACCATGTTTCCCTCACTTGTTCATGCACTCTCTGTAAGGCACTACGCAAACCTGCAAGCCTCTTCCTACATTAAATCTTCGCCATAATGTAGACCTCTTACAGAACTGATCAGCAAAGTTAGAAAAACCCTGGCGTGACAGTATTGTTGCACCTGTGCCATCATTGCATCTTCTGGAAGGGTGGGCCAAACCATGCGCAGCCTTTGCAATTCCTAGAAAGAAAGCTTTTGGGGAAAAAAGGATGTTTAGTTAATGGATGGATCTAAATTCCTTTCAGAGCTTTATCTGATCCCTCTTTCTGCAACGTCTTTATCTCCTTTTCCGTTGCTACAATTCGTAGAGATAGTACTGCATCCTTGTGTGACTCTTGTTCCTCCTTCTGTAATAGAAATGAAGAAGTTAGTGGTGAAGTAGGATCCTGGGTGACTTTCTTTGCCCACGTCTGCTTGCGCATTTCCCTCACTTACTGGATTCGTCTTCCCTGTGTGAGCTTGACACTTCACTACCGCAAGCGCACCTGTCAAATGAGATGTTTTTTGTCTGTACTAAGATGGAATGTACAGCATGTGGTACCTTAACAGTTAATAAACTCATGAGAACAACATCTGAGCGCTAATATGGCCTCTGTTATTGCAGCAGCTGCTTTTAAACAGGCCGGGATTGTAGCGGCCACTGGATCCAGTTTTATTTTATTTTATTTTTTTTTTTGAATAGTATGTGACCGGTCATTGTCTATTTCCTTGTTGTTGAGTTAATACTGCAGTCATACACCCCCCTTTCTCATCCACAAACAGAGTGAAAGGACGAGACTAACGTAGTCCTAGACTCTTAACGCAGGCGCAGACATAAAAATTTAGTTTATATCAGTTAAAGCCTTCTCAGCCTGCTCCGTCCATGAAATTTTATCAGTCAAAACCAAATTAGAAGAGGTCGCTAATTCTTGGAGTGGCTGTGCTTTTCAGCAAAAAAAAATCTTTTTTAACCCATTGCCGGCAATATCAATATCATAACATTCCAAGAACAGACAACTTGCCGTCTTGCAGACTGTGCACATTCCCCTGAAGTCAAATCATGACTCAGGTATTTCATTTTTCTTTCAACCAGTTGCAACTTTTTCCGGAACACTTTGTGCCCGATTTCCGCTAGGAAGACCAACAAAGCCTTTGTGTCTTCTTCGCATTATTCCTGAGCCTCAGAACATAAAAGCAACTCATCTACATATTACACCAGACACCACCCCCCTTTGGCCAATAACCTTTCAACTTTTTATCTTTTCTAGTTCTTGTCCATACACACACGAACACGCGCACATACACACACGAACACGCGCACACACACACGCACGCACACAGAGCCTCTGTATATCCCTGCGGCATCACAGCTCAGGTCCAATGCTTCCCTTTAAAAGTGAATGTGAACCAGAACTGAGACTCAGGGTGTACAGTAATTGAAAAGAAAGCATTCACAAGATCAGTAACAGAAAACCACATAGCAGTGGCCGGGACAGTACAGAGAATAGTGGAAGGTTTGAGACTATAGGAGTCCTAGGGTGTATAGCAGCATTGACTCCGGAGGTCCTGAATGAATCGTCATGAATCATATGCTTTCTAACTGGAAGAATAGGAAAGTATTGGATCGGAATAATAGCACCCGCTTAACTAAATCAGCATAAACAATTGTAATACCGGTCTCAGCCTCAAACGAAATAAGAAATTGTGCACAATGTAAACGGAAGGATGACTTTGGGAAAATGACCAAGGGTTCAACATGAACTATTCAGACAAAATATTATTTCCCTTGTACCCAGAGAGATGAGTGGAGCAAATCTAACTAAAAATTTTAAGGGTAAACAGCATGGGTTTAGGTGGAGAAGTGAAAGATAAATGACAGAACGGATCAGGTTACAGGTACAACTAGTTCTACTGCTATTTTCTTAACAGATCTATCTAGGTGAACTAAATGTTAGGTCCCACATACTCCCAATCCTCCCCTTCTGGACATGCTATTACCAATTGTCTCACATTATGCCACTGAAAACGAGAGGATTTAGCAATGAGGATATGTGGTAAAACCACTCCAGAAGAAAAGCAATTGTTGTAAAAAGAGAAATACTGCTCCAGCCAGTTTTGCTGAGATATAACAGTTCGTTAGGCAAATAGTCTTTTTTTTCTGAAAACAGCAGCTGAAAAGTCCAAGTCAAACTTCATCATAATACAGTCCAAAAATCATGCAATACAGTAAAATGATTTTGAATACTGTAATCCAAGAGGAACCCAGGACAGCAGAGATTTTTTGCTGTTTTTGAGTCAAACATGAACAATCAAGGCAGCATACAAGCATGTAATGGTGGTGGTCAGTGCAAGGGCGGTGTGCTGTTCTGATGCAACCTTCACTCTCTTATTTGTAACTGAAATGCAAAGGCACAGGCGGACCATCAAGTCTTGTCAAAGTTCACTGGGCATTAGGGCTGATATATTTTGCTTTTATTTGTGCTCGTAACTGTCCACTGAACACTGAAATGGCCACTATCAACCCGCTGTCGTCCCAGAGACTCTGTCCATTGCACTCTCACATCATTTCAGCCTGAAATGAGCTTTCCTTCTAAGGACCTGAATCCATTCTGCAGTATTTGGCTTATATATGTCATCTAATTGTTTCTTCATTGTCATGAACTGGTTCAGCAATTCCTGCACCACCTCTTTTAATTCTTGCAGGTCCCAGTTTCTTTGCACCATGAAGGTGGGACAGTTTTAATCTGAGTCAGGCTGTTGTACATTATATTGCGGAAAGGGCACTTGTATTAATGGTGCTTGAAATTCCATCCTTTCATATTCATGTTTTTTGACCCTGAGGAGTCAGAATCGGGTCATATTAGGCATCCCTTTTTCCGCTTCTTCATCCCTCTCTGGCTGAAACTGTTCATTTTTAAAAATCATCGGGACCATCTTCTTCCTCTCCCTCATCAATTCCTCAAGCTGCCCAAGGGGTGGTGATGGACTATTGTCCTCAAAGGGAGTGGACACGCATGCTGACGCTAAATCAAGGTATAATCTCTTCTTCTCTTTTTATTTATATTATATTTACTTATTCTTCCTTCTTTCATCCGGACTTTTGGGACAGTTCTTGCATTATCAAGGACAACTTTTCTCTTTCTACAATAAGTTTAATTTGGCTTTGCAGTCCCTCATTGCACTTCTGCATCGCTTTCAGGGCTCTATCTTTAATTATCAATTCCCATCTATTAAAACATTTCCATTTTCTCGACTAGAGCACCCTCGTGCTTTTCTATATACAATCTACCTAACTTCCTGTAGTTCACTCATATCACCAGAGCCTTCTACTGGCCACCTGCCCCTGCTCTGTTCATTCCACCGTTTACAATTTTTTTTTAAATCTAACCCTGTTTTCTGTTCTATGTAGTGTCTTGGAGAGCCGCTTTTTTTTTTCCTTGGTATGTTTTCCGAAAACAATAATCCGAACAGAGGCTCCTCATTCACACCCTGTTTTTTCAATCTCTTTCTTTAGCGAATTCCCGACCGGGAGGTACTTTCCCTTTTTATTAAATTTCCACCTCTCCCTTCTAATTATAAGTCTATTTAAGACTCCGTCTCATTCCAAGAGGCGCTCTAATCGTTACGTCCCAGTACCTCTCCGGACGGTAAAGCAATTGTACTCAGCGGTCACCGATCTTATTCCTGTCTGCAATTGCACCTTCACTCGGGTTCTCCAACACGAAGGAAACTGTTCAGGTGCCAAATAAACAGTGGAAGTAACACCCGAGGAAGACAGGAATAGTTCAATCAATTAGTCTTTATTCAGTCACAGATGAGTACGTGAATTCATGCTTTCTGTTTCCCAAAGGAGTTGTAACCGGTTTGCTATTAGTTTTCCCCATGGTCAGTGAGTTTTCCGCACTCTTTTTGCTAAACCAGCCTCAATTGTCACTTCACTCCTGGTCCCTCCTGTTCCCTGGTCCACCGGGACGATCAACCTGATTAGCGGACTGACAGTTTCACCCGAAGGCCGCTGGTTACCGCTGTTTAGGTGATCATTTCCCTGAGTGACCCGTTGAGTTCAGAATATAACCAGACCGTTAGAGCAAAGAGTCCCGCCCTCCCGCAACAGTGCTTTTTCCCGATCACGAAATGTTCAGTTATTTATCTATTCTTCCCACTCCCTTCCTTTATTTTACTTTTAAGTCTCTAAGAGACTCTAGGGAGTGTACAAACTCATGTCCTTAACATTCATAATCTTTACACTGTTTTATTTCCGAGAGCTTATCAATACATTCCGTCCACTCACTGCCTGGTTTCTTTCCCGGTCGGACTCCCTCGGTCTACTCACCAAGAATTTTTTCCTCCCGCCTGGAAGTTCCCAGTTTACTCGACTTTCAGGAAGAATCAGAGGAGGTCAAGGATTCCCCATGCAGGAGTCGCCCGAGGCAGGCCAGTCCTAACTTTTTCCGGATCTGGTCCTCCCGACCCAGCCTGTGTCGGTCCTTTTACCGGTCCTCTGAACGATCCTGCTCAAGAAGTCGCTTGGCCGTCTCTGCCCCAGTTGGGTGCCAAAACTGTGAGCGCTGAAGTCGGAAACAACGGAAGAACTTAAACCCAATTAAAGTAAAAATAATTTCTTTATTCTTAATTCTTGGTGAGTAGAGAGAATGTGAGACTGCCTCTTTCCCAACTCAGTCAACTGATTTGGGTTTTAGCAGAATATCTAAAGTAAACCTGTTCTCTCTTTTATATCCTAGAAAAGGAAAAAAACCCCTAGCAGTTCATTCTGAGGTTATACATAGCTTAAGGTTAAATCTT
This sequence comes from Polypterus senegalus, assembly GCF_016835505.1. Classification (NCBI taxonomy): domain Eukaryota; kingdom Metazoa; phylum Chordata; class Cladistia; order Polypteriformes; family Polypteridae; genus Polypterus; species Polypterus senegalus. The sequence goes on along the minus strand of NC_053169.1, from coordinate 65,694,619 downwards.
AATTTATGACATACTGGAATGTCCTAAAACATGAAACAAACAGCCATTTGCATTCCTAAGGAATACACCCTTCTAATTGTACACACTTAGAATCAATTTAAATATTCTTATAGTCCATAAAGATCTTACCTTCTTCACAGGGTCTTCTGATAGTATCAGAGGTCAGCCTTTCCTATAAATGATAAAAGTTAGTCCCTTAATGCTGTGCACACAGCCCAACTCCTTTTCTGCATAAATGAGGAACAAATCATATAGCTCTCTGCAGCATGATCAACTCAAAACATAGTCCTTGATATCTGTGAGTTAAATAATAATGTTTTCTCTTCCTCATTTCTCTACCACTCTGTTACTCCATCAACTTACTTTTGTTGTTTATATCACTGCTTAAACCAGCAAATAGCATGTTTTTCCTTGCCTCTACTTGGTATTCGCTGAAATTCTTCTTTGTCCCCCGTGCTTTTGCCATTGTGTTTTCACAGAACACAAAACATAAGGGGCTATCTGTATTGAATTGCATATTCAAAGAGGCATAATTCTGGGAGGAGTCTGGGTGGGGCAGCAGGCACGTGCATTACTTTTCACACTGACCGGGATTTATGTAGCAGAAGAACGTGGAAGTTGGCGTACGCACAAATTTATACATCTGGATTTTTTTGTGTGTATGGTCATTATTGGCTTTTGTCCGTACGCTATGTTTTAGTGTGAATTCTATGCATGCCATTATGCATGAGGCCCCTGGAGAGGATAATGAAATCCAGAGATGTTGTACTGATAAAAAAAAAAAAAAATCCAAATAGTTAAATTAATAGTTTTTCTACCAGCAACATATGGTGGTGATTGCAGGACAATCAATGAAGCTGAACAAAAGGAGATTGGCAATTTTAAATTGGAAGCTATCACTGCACTAAACATGGACTGCAGGACAAAAAATGAGGGGAAAATTCACATAGATAATAATTAGACCAAGATTTGAACCCTGATTCAAGACCTGGGAGGTAGCAGTGGTAACTACTTGTCCATATATTGTAATTAGAAAAAAGACAGTGTAATAAATACAATTTAAAAATATGAAATTCCTTACAATTCTAATATTTATCATTAAAAATCTCACTTTTTGCCATTTTACTTGTGCCTTGTTTTCAATGATTAAATTGTAAAATTACTTTATTGAATATCTACTTCAATTCTGCTCAGCCCACCCATGTTATACCTGTACATATTTGTTTAATTTGTCATACTTCTGCTTAAAAATTAATTTTTTTTTCTTTCCTTCTTTTTTTTGTTTTTGTGTTTAATGTTCATTCTTAATTAAGAGAACAAAGCTGAAATGTTCTGAAACAATATGACTATGTAAAAGCGAAAGCTTTAATTTACCAAATGTTTGCCAAATTAGATTTATTCACACATATTTGGGTATACAGCAGTGACAAAAGCAGGCCAGTAATTATTTCAGCAACAGCATGAAGCAATGGCGGGGTTTTATTCATGTGTGCTTTATATTCGGTTGTATTGTTGTAGCCCTCAGTTATGTCACTTTGTAAATGCAGTGTTTAGGGCTTTGCATAAAATTCTTCAGGTACACATTGAGTTCACCATTCACACTTTGAATAGGCCCATCTTGACAAAATCTTCTCAAACCTTCTCATTTGCAAATCATTTATTAAGCTTTTCTGTCTGTTAGGCAGACATCTAATTTTATTAAATTAGTAATTACCTGCTCTCTTATAATATTTATTTACATGACATGTTATATTTCTTAAAAATTAACAGAGTATATTATATGAGTCCATTTTGATCCCACTGAGTAATTTATAAAGCCACCTTGTCTTTTCTATTATACCATTAACGACCAGCACCAATATGTACTCTATATATATATAATTTTTATTACTTTTAAATGTATGTTGTGCAAATTATTACAGCAGGTCAAATAGGTCAACATCTGTGTAAAACATTTTGAATTAATTTCATCATTTCATACACTTTTCCATTCTGGGGATCCAGAGCTGATAGTAACTGTTACCAATGATAAGGCTCTAGCCCACATATGACACCTACATATAAGCGTAAATTTTCACACACCTGGCTAATTCAGCATTAGTAATCATGGTCAACGAGAATATTTTCCTCAACTTTGATTATCATGAAGACTCTGTTAAAAGATATAGTACATGAAGTATTTTTCAAAAAATGCTTTTATTAATTATTGAACTCATATAATCCACCTTGGAGTCACAGGGCTGTCTGATGTCTTAAAATACAGTTGAGCATTCCAAGTATCGGAAATAAAATTCAAGGTATCTAAAATAAGCTCCTTTATATTGTGAGATATCTCAGATCTATTTAAAGATCTCTAAAGTAAATTTACAAATATCTTAAAACAATTTAATGTGAATTATAAAGGTGTATTGTCATGTAGGGTCCTGTGGTGACCCCATTTTCCCCTTTATATTCTTTATTGTGTAGACCTTAATACAATGGCTTAAATCCCATACATTTACCAGTCTGTGAACAGGTACTTTAGCACTTCTTTCCCCTTCCCTTCTACATCTGTAAGGTCAGGTAATTAGAGTAAAGGAACAGGCAGGAGATATACACATATCAATCAATCAATCGTCAACTTTTTTTAAAGTGCACAAATTACCAATACGTTGGCAATTCTAAATTGCCCCTAATGTGTGCTTGGTGTGTGGGTGTGGGTGTGTGTGTCCTGCGGTGGGCTGGCGCCCTGCCTGAGATTGGTTCCTGCCTTGCGCCCTGTGTTGGCTGGGATTGGCTCCAGCAAACCCCCGTGGATGGATGGAAATCACCAATACAATGTACAAATAAGAATACTTGGGACAAGATGTAAAGTAAGCAATTAAAAATTGAAATTAAAATAAAACAGCAGCGATATTGAAGGGATAATAAATAGTAAAATGCAAATAAAAACATTAAAACATCACATTTAGTTATGTACTATTGATAATATGCTATAATATATTAAGGAAGCAAAATACAATGTGAACATTGGCAAGTCATACAATTAGATCTTAAGTAGCAATAATTCTTGCATTCGTAGGGGGCTCTTGGCTTATCTTCAATCTAGCTTGCTTTGCTACCATATTACCTTTGAATGGAGTATTGAAACAGGCCATGTGATGGTCTCAATATGGCTGCTGACATAGAGTTGTCTTCATCATGGTCTTCTCTTCATGGTCAGATGGTGTGAGAGACAGGTAAAGGCAAGGTGACCATTACCACAAAACACAAAACAATTCAGTGTTGTAGTACAGAATATCCTAAAATTGAAAATCAATTATAAACAGCCATACTTCAGACCAACAGAATTAATCTACCACTCACATCCTGAGCCAGTTACCAATGAAAGCACTCAGGTACAACTCATCCCCCAGTTGCTTTGTTTAGGCAGATTATCGCCTTTCTGCAGGGGATTACTTATAAACTCTATGGGTATACTCACACTGCCAATTTTTTCTGTGCCCTTGCATATAAATCAACAAAGTCTAGTTCATTTGACTAGTGTGATTGCTTTGTGCCGGACGAACCGTACTGTGCCCTGGTTTGCTTAGAAGATGTGGACTCAAGCACGGTTCAGTCGGCATTCAGGAACATTGTGATCACTAAACATGCCTGAGCACGGAAAACAGGCATGACATCAATGATGAGACAAGTCAGAGTGCAATTCTCATTTCATTCAATATCTTTTGAGTTAAAAAGAGGTTTTTACTCTCATCTTACACATGAACGTGAATTGTAGTTGGCAACTAAAGGTTCAAATTCTTGCCTTAACATCATTTTTCACCGTAAAAATCTTCTCAGATGTGTAGCATGGTTAACAACAAAACACTGTGCTGCACACTCAATAAATCTGTAAGAGGGTAAAACGTTATTCCGCCCTACACAAATCCGAAATAACCACAAAGTAAGTAAAATCATTTTGACATGCATGCTGTCACACCATGTTTGGATTTTACACATGTTTTGTTTTACACAAAGTCACATGGTCATGATGGAAGTGTGCCAGGGCCCAGAACATTAAGTGTGAATGCAGGCCAATGGGGGAGTAGGAAGGCGGGGACAATCGTGCTTAGGCATGGAATGGAACAAACGTGCCTAGTGTGAGTACACCCTAAGTCCAAACCTAGTCACCCTTGCCAAACCTATTTGATACATGCTCTACCAACCTTCATAAATTTCACATCCTGAGTCAGTCCAAAAGACTGGGTAGGGGTTGGTTAGGTAAAAATCAAAGCATTATTGTTCTCATGAATAAAGTAAAACACACCTCCTGAAACACTATCTAAAATTAAATTTGCTTTGTAATTGTGGTTTGTAATTGTAATTTGTAGTTATATACTGTATTACATCTTCCTCTGTCTGTGTACTTTGCAAGCGTGGTATGACTGGATCTTGCAAAATACAGTATTATCAATGCTTTTTGATGTAGGTAATGTTGCTCATGGGAAAAAAATAAATCGGATCTGGACAGGATGCTATTGAGTTGCTGTTTCAATTTACTAAATATATTTTCATAGCTGTTTGATTCACAATCTATACTGTATACAGGTCAAATCCCATTATAGTGAATAGTGAAGTAATGAAATTTTAATTAAATACTTTTTGCTGGCCCAGACAAACATTCATAAAACATATTTAGTGGATTTTGTTTTAAAGAAATGTAAATTTCTGTATAACAAACTTTTTTCAACCAAAAATGGCCACCAAAGATAATAATGCGATGCCAAAAACACTTAATGCCGCTCCCACACTTTCAACAAGTCTCAAGATCCCAGTAAGTGACAGTCAGTTTCATAGTGCTACTCAAAGTTTTCTCTGCAATGAACAAAAAAAGTGAGAAAAAGCGTCAGTTTATGCTGAAAGAAAAACTAACAATCCTGGAAAAAGTTGATTCCTGGAATAAAGAAAAATGATGTGGTGAAACCATTCAGAATTGTGCCTTCAAAGCTATCGACAGTTTTGAGGGATTAAAAAAAAAAAAAGACAAAGTTAAAGATCTGGGGCTTGTGACCTGAAAGAAAATATTGGGTCACAGAGTTAGTTGCACGAGAGACAGAAAGTTGGTCCAGGTTTCCAAGGAAAATACAGGTACTTTATTATTCAGTACCTTTACAGAGAAAACAGGTACAGTTTCAAGACTTCATTCAAAATAGGATCTATTACTGTACTGAAGCACACAAGATGGGAGCTGCGACACTGCAGTTGTCCTGCTTTAGTTCCCACATTCAAATTAGAAGAACACCAGCAGCTCAGAATCCCCGTTGTGGCAGACCAGGGGCCTCATGCATAACAGCATGTGTAGAATTCTCACTAAAACATGGCATACGGGCAAAATGTACATACACAGAAAAAAATTCAGATGCACAAAACTGTGAGTAAGCCAACTTCCATGCACTTCCACTACCTAAATTTCGATCAGTGTAAAAAGTAATGCTCATGCACGCGTCTGCCGCCCCACACCAACTCCTCCAGGAATTTCACTTATTTTAATATGCAAATCAATATAAATAGCCCTATCTGTTCAGTGTTTGGTTAAATGACAATGGCAAAGGCACATGAAAAAAAATTTCAGCAAATGCGAAGTTGAGGCAAGGAAAAATTTACTATTTGTTGGCTTAAGAAGTGGTATAAACAACCAAAGGAAATTGATCAAATGATACAGAGTAATAGAAAATCGGAAGTCCAAGTTCAGAAAGTTGCACAGTGCCCAAAATAAAAAAGTAGTGGTCAGATATCAAAGTCACCGTAAAACGGAAAGTTGTTGTCATACGGAAGCATATTAGGGAGAAAGGAAAAAAAATGTCAAAATTGTCATTAAACTTGAAAATCGTAAACTTAATCTTAAAATCAATGTTTTATTTACTACAGTTTCTCATATCCCATCATAACTAAAGTAACACGTTATATGCTTCGTATTGTATGTGTTGTTCTATGTGCTCTGTGTGTGTTCATTACTATGTGCTACTTAAATAGGTTTTCTCTTACACCAACATGACACCGAATACATTACAGTTCTCTGAACAATTTAAATACTAAGATATATACTTCATTTTATGCTTATGTGAAATGAATTAAAGCATGATTTAAACAAGGGGACACGTTGGCGCAGTGGTTATGATAAGCTGGCTCCTCGTCCAAAGATTGCTCCTGGCTCTCGGAAGATGCTAACTACGCCTTGGGTGACCATCAATGAAATAATTTGTTGCAGCAGTACAGGCAGTCCCCAGGTTACGTACGAGACAGGGACAGTAGGTTTGTTCTTAAGTTGAATTTGTATGTAAGTCAGAAAAGGTACATTATTTTAATAAATGCTATTGTTGACTGACTGTAACCAAGTGCTCTGCCAATGAATGATGGAGTTTCACCTCTCTCTGAACTTTTTATTATTTCTACTTTATTTTTCATGGTGATGGTTTTTCTCTTCTTTACTGTATCACTAGCACTTGCATCAGATTTATGTTTCACAGATATTGTTGAAGGGTGAAGACAAAACGTTAAGATTAGCTCTTCTGCACAGCACTGTACACGCTATCACAGCAGGAAGGCACCCCTCATCAGCACATCTGGTGTACTGACAAGAGACAACTTCCTGCTATGTACGTAACAGTACAAGCAGGCTACTATTGAGAATGAGTAGGGGTGGTGAGGGGCGATTCAAGTCACCTCCACTTGCATACAGTATGCTGCCTACAGCGTCTGCCCATCGAGAACGAACAGGGTGTGGCCAAAGGCAGGTAGTGAATCGCCCACCACCGTCCCCATTCAACAGGCAGCCACACAAGGCAGACTACAATGGTGCCCCCTGCTGCCCTATTCACCCTCTATGGCCTCCGTTCAGCTACAACCGGATCACCACTTGCAGCATCACCAGCCCCACCGAGAAGGAACAGGGCTGCCATTCTAGGGACACTGCAAGGCTGTGTGCTGGGTGGGCAGTGAAATGCCCTCCCTCTTTCCTATCCAGCCTCCATCCTGTTATGAGCAGTAGCTGTGGTGGCGTGGTGGGCGGGTAGTGAACTACCCCATCAAGCCTCCGTCTTGCACACGAGCCGTAGCTGTGGCCCTGGCCACTTGCCGTGCACCCAGCCGCCCACTGAGAATGAATGGAGTGCAGTTCTTACCGCACCATTCTTAAACTGGAGCAGCCCGAGGGACACTACACAGTGCGAACAGACAAAAATCGCACCCTCCAGACACTGCTTGCAGCATCCCCAGGCCGAAGATGACGGAGCAGCAGTTACTGAGGAGCCTGAGTTACATCCCCCAGACAGATGAAGGAGCAGCTGTGGCCCCGTTTGTAAGTCGTATGCCAGATGTCCTAACCAGGGGACTACCTGTACTCTCTTTTTCAAACGCACTAACCCCCAATTCCTCTCCTTCCTTTTCTTTATTCAAGTAACCAATCACCACACAATAAATTCAGTAATAAATGTCAAGCAATCTGTAAGCTTAGAACACCAATTCTTCATAACTTTTTAAGGAACATTGAAATATCTTCGTAGTACATGCTTAATTATTCTATCCATCTGTCCATCCAGGATCACGTCAGTCCCAGCAAGCATACAGGCAGGACCAATCCCTGAATGGGGCACCAGCTCATTGCTGCCACTGTGCCACTGTGCCCACATGTTTAATTACTAATAGTATACATTATTAACATACATTTAAATGAGGTTAATGTATCTGTAGAATGTAATATAAATACTTTAATTTCATCTTAAAAATGATATCAAGAGTTCCAAGAAGATGGCTCTTGGAAATCTAAATCGAATTAAAAGCTAGTCGTCATCATCCGCATATACGCTCTCTCTTCTATTGAATTGAATTGAATTCCTTTATTGTTATTATATGGTACAATGAGATTCAATATGCAAATCTCCATAAATCTCCCTATAAAATGATTAAATAACTACAATAATAATAATAATATGATAAAACAATGAAAAATACACAATATGAAAGCATAAGTACAATATACATGTATATCAGTGGTGACTGCTCTAAGACTACAAGGGAAGCTCTGCTTCCTCTACTATGTCAGAAAATAAATGCTCATATGTCGTATTTATATTGGTTTTAATAAAAGTGCGCTAGAACGCGTTCAAACTTCATGACTAACTCGTTCAGAATTAGGTATTCATTGTAGATTGTTTGACGCGATTTTCTTGTCATACATTTCCGTGCAGCACAGCGTGTTAAACCCTCCTAAAGCCCAGCTTCACTGGAGCTCTATGGGCAAGCACAGAGGAGCTTTTTTCACTACAGAAAAGCTGGACAGTAATTGGATAAATGCACCAAAATTGTCACTTCCAGGGAAGCTCAGCTTCTCTGGGAGTGAATGGAGCAGTGGGCGGGCCAGGACACTGGGCTGCTGCATGATGATTGGAGGAGCTGTTTAAAGGGTGGAACCCCTTTTTTGATTGACAGCATGTCTTAAGTATACTGTACATCAGCACAACAGAGATTTGAGTTCAGTCCCATGCAGATTTGCAGGTGAAGTTGTACAACAAACTGCTGCACTCTGTATAGTTTGCTGGTGATATAAACCATTTTTGTTTGTACAAATCATTCTTTAAATAATAAAATAAAAAAAAATATTATAGCGTTCTTGACTTTGCTCCTTGTTTCAGCATTGTAAAGTTAGTTCGTTCATATAATTAAAATAGCTCGTGGAAGGGGAAACTAGCCAGCTAGCAAGCTGTGCATAATGGCAGACAATGCTAATATTGTTGACCTGCTTTTGGCAAAACCATTTAGTAGTCTTCTTTAACACTAGAATTACCAGAGCCTACGAAAAAACTCGTAGATCCGTCCCACCTTAAATCTCTTCTTAAAACCGTTCTCACCTCTCCGTCAGCCTCCTTTGTCCTGTAAATGTACCGATAAAAACAAACTGCAAGCAGCCAGCTATTCCATCCCCCCACCGACTCAGAATGTGCACGTACTTCTCCGAGCTCATGCCTTGATTATCTGGGAGTGAAGTGGAGTTTTAGAGTGGAAATAATAGATTGTTATTTGGAACACACGCATTTCATGTGTATACCGTTTCTACAGTAATCTGTGTAAACACAATGTTAAAACAGATACTTTTTCATATTTTAGTAATAAATGTTACAAAATGTAGACATAAACTATAAAATGTGTGAAGCCTGACAGCCAAAGAGAAAATAAACTCTTTCATAAAAAGTTCAAAGCTTTTACAACAGCTTCTGTGGCGTACTGATAAGATTTCATCACTTAGCGAGCAGCAGACTTGCTGTACTTCAAGAGATCTGATTTCAATTCCCCACTGGAGAGAAAACTTATTTATTTTTAACCTTCGCTGTTCTGCCTGCCTGAACTCCCTGTCTATCTATATAGTAATAACAGTAATTTTATTATTATATAGGAGCTTCCCTGTCTGCCTATCATATAGTGCCTTTCCTTCCTACCTATCTATATATCTATCCCCTTAGCTGTTTTTTATATATCTATTATACAGTGCCTTCCCTGTTTATTTATATATCTGGTGCCTTCTCTTCCTGTCTGTCTGTCTGATTGCATATAGCGCTGAACTTACTGCTCTGTACTATTCTGTCCTCTGCATGTCCTGGAGTACAAAAGAAACACCACCATACAGCAACATGTGCGAACTGGCAAGATTGGGAAAAAAACAGGTGGCCACTGATTACAAACCGCAAGATGAATGAAAGAGACAATATATGTAAAAACATCATCGCGCTAATGCAATGTTATTTGAAAACGAACAGCATCAGATCGGGTTTGAATATGCGCCCGATCTGACGCTGTTCGTTTTAAAATAATATTGCATGTACTGTGCGTTGAAACTGCTGCACTGAATAAGCTGACTTCTTCTGTAACAGCGTCAGCGTGTATTCAAACCCGATCTGACACTGTTCGTTTTTAAATAATATTGCATGTACTGAACTATTTTAGAATAAAAACATACATTTGATTTCAGTCAGTCTGTAAGAGCCAGTGTAAATGCATGATAATTGTAAAGGTTAGCTTTTTTTTTTAATTCAGTTCCATTCTCTCAGTTGCGTTCACGACCACCCAATCTGATACTGCTGTTTATCTATAACTCAAATGTGATTTATTTGGAGACGCGCTATAGCTCAAATGTGATTTATTTGCAGACGCACTATACTCGAATGTTATTTATATAGGGAAGAAAATACAATGTCAGGTGCTCATTCAGTGTAATAGGAACCATAGCACAGAGAGCTAAGTACACATGTCGTGAATGTAGGAAGAGTGTTTGGGAATTGTTTATAGTTGAATGTGATGATTTTATATAGCACGGATCGGAAATCAGCAGTTCTTAGCATTGCACCACACAAGCTGTCGTATCAACCGCCTACTGTAACTTGCTTTATTTTTTCTTCACTTATAGTCTAGAATAAAAGTGCACTTGTTTTGTTATACTTGTACACCAGCATATGTTCCTGTGTTTGCGCGACACGGGCATGCTCAAAAAAATAGACGTGTAATGCCACGAAAAGTGCACGCAGGCACTTCAGTTCGCAAGCATTGGTATGAGAATGCAGTCACAAGTACACTGCAGAGCTATAGCGCATTGTGAAAACAGCATTCTCAGATGATGGGGGGGGTTGGGGGTTTTGGGAAGGATCCTGAACACGACTGAGAGAATGAAAAGTGAATCATAAAAAAACAGGTATCATAAATTACACCGGCTGTTACAAACTGAAATCAAATGTGTTTTTATTCTAAAATAGTAAGAATAAAAGCAGTTTACTTCTCAAAACTGAATCGTGTGGGATTAAACTCATGAGCTTTTGAATACTAGTCAGCAGTTGATACCATTACACTACCATGACAGTTGTAGTATGTATGTGTCAATGTGGCATGCTAAGGCGGCTTTTTTCTGCAGTTATATTTTTGAATAAAAGTATACTTGTTCTGTTATATTTGTACCTTTTGTGAAAGTGTTTGATATATGGACTTCAGGCTTCATACATTATATAGTTTATGCTTACATTTTGTCATTTACTACTACAATATGAAAAACATTTCTGTTTTAAAAATGCGTTTACACGGATTACTGTAGAAACGGAACACACGTGAAATGCGTGTATTCCAAATAATGATCTGTTATTTCCACTCTAAAACTCCACTTCACTCCCAGATAATCAATCAAGGCATGAGCTGGGAGAAGTTCGTGCACGTTCTAAGTCGTTGGGGGGATGGAATAGCCGGCTACTTGCAGCTTTTCTTTTATCAGCACATTTAGATTAACAAAAGACACTGGCAGAGAGGTGAGAACGGTTTTAAGAAGCGATTTAAAGTGGGACGGACCTACGAGTTTTTTCGTAGGCTCTGGTGATTCTAGTGTTAAGAGGAGAGGGTCAGAATTAAACGGCAGGGCAGACCAACACCCAAGATTGATCTGGTGCAAAAATCAGGAAAAAAATAACAGGTCTTTTCAGCTCTCCTGGTATGACAAGATGAACTGGCTGACTGGAAGTGCTGTGACAAAGAAAATGTACTGTTGGCCATGCCTCTTGACGAAACCTTCTCAGGGAATGGGATGTGTTTGGTCAAACGTGGGTTTTGGGGATCTGGGTAACTTTGACAGGGCATACAAAAGGCATGAAAAGTGCAAAGAACATGTGAGTTCATGTGCGAAGTTAAGTTGTCTGGGCAGTATCAGGGTTGAACATGCAATCAATGAAGGTCTTCACATTCAGGTGGCAAAACATAATGAAACCGTAAAAAAAAAAACAGGGCCTTCCTAAACCATCTAATTGATGTGACTTCCTTGCTTGGCCGTCAGGAGCTGGCATTCAGGGGGCATGATGAGAGTAGTGAATCAGCAAATAAGGGGAATTACAGGGAATTTCCAGAAACATTAGCTAAATATGACTCTGTCTTGGCCACACAATTTCAGTCATCTGCTGTGTTTTCTGGTATGTCCCACTCAATCCAAAACGACTTGATCTCTGCTCTTGCAGCCACTGTTTCTGAACACATAAAAGGTGAAATTCAGACTGCTCCTTTTTTTGCATGGCAGGTGGATGAAGCAACTGGTGTATCTTGCCATGCCCAACTGTCTGTCATTGTTAGATATGTGGATAGTGCAGGTAAAATTCAAGAGTGCTTCATTGGATTTTTGGATGTGTCAGGGGGTCGAGATGCTCAGTCTGTGTTTGAAGTTTTAAACGAGAACATGCAGGGCTACAGTTTTAGAGAAAAACTTGTGGCACAAACCTATGATGGGGCTGCTGTCTTTGCTTCATCTCTCAATGGCCTACAGGAATGCACACAGACTGAACCTGGTGTTGTCCCAGGGTGCTAAATGCTTGCCTGAGTCAAGAATATTTTTTGCATCTCTCTCTGGGTTCACCACATGTTTTTCAAAGTCTATAAAAAGGATGTCTTTTCTTGAGTCTGCAGGGTCTTCAAGATTGCCCAGAAACACTCCTACTCGATTGAATTTCACATCACGGATAGTGAGCACTGTGGCAAACAATTATGATGGCCTCCTGCAGACTTTTGACAAGATTACCCAGGATGAGAGCATGGATGATGACACATTAGATGCTGCCAAAGGCTTCATAATGAACCTGGAGGATTTTGAGTTTGTGTTCATGTTGTACACATATGAACAAATATTCTCTGAGACAGATGTTGTCTTTGATATTGTCCAGCAAAGGGCTATGGATGTTCTTTACTGCAAAAAAGAATTGGGTCTCTCCTTGCTTTTGTCAAGGAGAAGAGGTCAGAGGAGGCTTATCAAGCAGTTTATGCAAAAGCAGCAAATCTCACATCAGACCCTCGAGATGAACCTATTAGAAAGCGCCGTCTGTCACAATTACAGGATCCCCATGGACCACTACAGAAATTTGTACATGGCCATCCTAGACAATCACATGGAACAGATGTCTCAGCGTTTTTCAAATTTGGAAAGCATGAGCTTCTTAGAATTAGTCAATCCAGGGAAATTTGATGAAATGAGACAAGTGTTTCCAGAGGAGGCATTTGAAAGTGTGCTGAAAGGTTATGGCCATTTCTTTGACTTAGGGAGACGGAGATCTGAACTTCAAGTACTATATTCAGATCATGACTTTCAGGGGAGCAGTGGTAAGCTGTGTGATTTCTTGGTGTTTTTTAAAGACATGGAGTTGGATAGTGCAATGCCTCAGCTATACAAGCTGTTGTCGTTAGTGGCAACAATTGGCGCTACATCAGCAGGTGTAGAGAGGAGCTTCTCCTGTTTAAAACGGGTCAAGTCATACGCCCGCAACACGATGGGCCAAGATCATTTGAGCAACCTTGCTCTCCTGGCCATTGAGCAGAAAGTGGTTAAGTCCCTGGAAAAGACGGCCAATTGGTACGACAGGGTCACAGACCATTTTCTGCAAAGGAACGGAGGGCAGAGTTCAAATAACATAATGAATTTTATGATGAAGGCCTAATATGAGCTTCCCCTTTTTCAAAAGCTAGCAGCCGCCACTGATGTACATATATAGTGCAGATAGTGCAAATGGTTCATAAAGTGGCTCAGGTTGTGCAATATTACAACTGTAGTGAGTTTATAGTGAGATAATTGTATTTATAAGTACAAATTGTTCTACCAGGAGCACCTGATGGACAGATTGAGTGCATTTATTGCTCTTGAGATGAAACTGTTTCTGAACTGTATGCTTTGTGCAGGAAAGACTTTAAAGTATTTGCCTAAAGGGAACAGTTCAAATAGACTCTGCGCATGGCTGAGGCTTATTTTTGTGCATATGTACTGTTTATACATGAGGCCCCAGGAGAGTGCGAGGAAGAGCAGGTGTTAAAAGATCTAAATATTTTGCGACAAGCATGTTACATGGTAAGCCTGATCCTGCAGAGTACAACCAAATACTTTGTACTTGGTTTACTGTTTTCCTGATGCAGCAGAGCAACTAAGGAGCTGTCCTTGCACTGCTGCCATTAGAGATGGAGAACCACCAGTGATCCCAGTCACAACAGTATAAGTATTATCCCCATATTTGTTATAACAAAATTTCCATTAAAACTAAATATTTTTATGGTATCATGAATTTCATTACAATGAGATACCACCTGTATATGGCAAGTGCCCTAAGGGATGGATTGGCACCCCAACTAGGATGAAAGGGCTAGATGGGAGGCCAGTATAATGGAAGGACATGGTGAGACAACCTGGCTGGATTCCATACTACTTCCCCCAGTACACTAGGTGGCAGCTTTCCTGGGCATCACTACCTATGGAGAGACCCTCAAGGCACACTATGTATTGCAGTCCCGTAGGGCAGCTTTGTTGTGTTCTGTAGGTGCATCCAGGGGGTGCTGCAAGGATTTATTGTCCCTACTTTATAAGACTTGCGATTGACCCAGAAGTACTTCCTACTGTCTTTGCTGTAGCACCAGAAGTACTCCCAGGTCCAACATAAAAGAACCCACCCAGGCAAGTTGGTGTCGGTTAGAAGATGTACAAAGCTCACCTGGGGGAGTGGAAGAAGATTCTCATTATATTGTACTCATTGCTGTTCTTCAGCTATACTTGGGACACACATGGCAATTCCTATAGATTCTGATCTTTTGTTTCCTTTTCCTAATATAGCACTGTGATTCATCCAACATGGATGAAAAGGTGTGTGGATGTTAACCTTAATTTGGTATAAATCAGTATAAATCTTAAAACTGTTAATCCATTATTAATTGCACTTATTAGCTGTTTCTGAAAAAGCAGGCAATGTACATGGCATTGACTCTTGGACTATCCATCCATCCATTTTTCAACCCGCTGAATCCAAACACAGGGTCACGGGGGTCTGCTGGAGCCAATCCCAGCCAACACAGGGCACAAGGCAGGAACCAATCCTGGGCAGGGTGCCAACCCACCGCAGGACACACACAAACACACCCACACACTAGGGCCAATTTAGAATCACTTTTGGACTAGCAACTGATAAAAAATGGTACAGACTATACAGAAAGCAGTATCAGAAAGGGGAATGCAGCAGATCCTGCAAGCCTATAATGGACATTGGTAAAGCAGTGTCACTTTGGCAATGTGTGATGGTAAAAAGCATGTAAAAAGAGAAATGCTCTAATGAGGTTTTGGGCACTTGGTGCTTCATTGGAATTCTGTCTTTGCCGGTGGTCAGTCACAAACCTGTCTGGATTACAAGGGCCCTCTGAAGCAGCTTTCCTAAAGTGTAAGCTAAGTGAGGTTTCTGGTAATTGTGCTTGCACAGAAACTATGAGGCTATGAGGACTGCAATTACAGCACTTCTAGGCTATCTTACTCAGCCCCCACCATACAGTGCAACACCACTTCCACAAGTCTGCCGTTATGCTTTCATGCTAAATGACTGATTTATATTACCAAAATAATATTTTGGGCTTGTCTTGCAATGGATTACCCTAAACAGGGATGGATTCTGCCTTGTGCCCAGTGCTAATAGGTTCTGCTCAGGGTCACTGCTAAAATTAACCTAAAAAGTGCATAAAAAGGAAAAAATATTTTAATAAACGAATTCATTTTTGATCACAAATTCAAGTCAAGGTCTTAATAGGCTAATTTGACAAGATATATCACAATTACATATATAAAATAATCAATTAATCTAAGATACATTTAGAACAGTAGTGTCACACTGGAGGGCCATAAAGGCAGCTGGTTTTCATTTAGAATCTAATTATTAATGGCAATAGAGCATACTGTTTTGCCTTCATTTTAATTGACTTGCATTTTAATTATTTGATTTTACTTCTTTAACCAGCTGCTAAATAATAATGACATGCAAAGCAAACCAACAGACAGACAGACTAACAGACCCCATTTGCACCTGTGTTTTTCATTCAATCAGGATCAATAAATAGATTGAGAGAAGAACTTTATTTGTCCCAATGGAGAAAATTGGATTTTTACAAAATAAATAAGCATCTGGGTAATACTTTAGAATGTTAGAACATTATAACCATGAACAGGCCACATTCAGCCTAACAAAACTTGCTTTTCCTATCCACTTAATTCTTCCAAAATAACATCAATTCTAGTTTTGAAAGTTTCTAAAGTCTTACTGTCTACAACACTACTTAGTCACTTATTCCAAGTGTCTAAGTTCTCTTTGTGAAGAAAAATGTCCAAATGTTTGTGTAAAATTTACTCTTAACAAATTTCCAACTGTATCCCTGTGTTCATGCTGAACTCTTATTAAAATAACAGTCACGATCCACTGTACTAATTTCCTTCATAATTTTAAACAATTCAATCATGTCTGTTCTTAATCTTCTTTTAAAGGCTCCTCTCTTTTAGGGTGTACTCACCATAGGCATGTTTGTTTCATACCATTCCCAAACGCGATTGCCCACCCCCACCAAAACTCCCTGGCTGGCCTGCACTTACACTGCGCTTAATGTTCTAGGCCTGGACACGCTTTTATCATGACCATGTGACTTAGTGTAAAGCCAAAACAAGACCCAAACACAATGTGACAGCATCCATGTCAAAATCCATCCATTATCCAACCCGCTATATTCTAACTACAGGGTCACGGGGGTCTGCTGGAGCTAGTGCCAGCCCACCACAGCCATGTCAAAATGATTTTACTTATTTTGTGGTTGCTTTGGAGGGCAGGATAACACTCTACCCTCTTACAGATCTATATATATAATTGACTAAGTCGCCCGACCATGGGATATGCATGACAGAGCCACGCCTGCCAACTCACAGAGCCCCGCCCACCAACTATAAGACCATGGGATACGCACGACAGAGCCCCGCCTGCCAACTCTAACCCTCCTCCCGCGTCATGGGATACGCATGGCAGAGCCCCGCCCACCAACTCTAACTCTTCTCCTATGTCCACCCTCACGCTTGAGACATGCACACTGCCTGCTCATGTACCCGCACGCAACACCTCACCAAACACAGCCTCAGTCGCTTTCGTCTCTACTACAGTTCATATGCACCTCTGAGCCACGTTGACTTTTCATTGCTCTTTTCGGTTCCGGCTGCTTTTCTATCTATATATATAATCGACCAAGTCGCCCGACCATTGGGTACGCACGAGAGAGCCCCGCCCACCTACTCTAACTCTCCTCCCGTGTCATAGGATACGCATGACAGAGCCCCGTCCTCCAACTCTAACCCTCCTCCCACATCCACTCTCGCTCTCGAGGCATGTGCACTGCCTGCTCATGTGCCCGCCCCCAACACCTCACCAAACACATGTTTACACGCTGCATACAGCGATTCCCATCCACGGCAAACATGCTTCTTCTTAGATGGTCCTGCAGGAACAGGGAAAACCTTTGTCTACAAAACCCTGATTCATACCATCAGAGCTAGGAAGCTAGGACCATCTTTCTGCTTCCACCTCAAAACCGGTCCCGCCCACACGCAGCCGACACTGCATTTCTCGCCAAGCATCTGCAGTACGCTTACAAAATAAAGCAAACTCTACATGCAGCGAAAATTTAATTTTCCAGCTAGATTCCATGCTCAGAACCATCAAACCCTTCGCTAAATTATACAAACACATGCATGAAATCGCTCAGTCCAATCCAACAGCATCTGTACGATTGCTTTTCGAGGAAAATCCTAGGCAGGATTTACGACGATACAATGCCCTGACATGTCGCACCAATGTTGGAGTGATTTTCGTTGGAGAAGATGTCAAACCGCCTGTCAAAAGGCAACTCTTGTAAACAGATTTCCACGCTCAATATGAGTTGCGATCCTATGGTTTACCCACTTTTATTCCCTTACGGAGTCATTAGCTGGCACAAAGATTTACAACATGTTTCCGATAAAAGAACCGCCAAGCAAAGAAGGCTTACTCAATGCCAATTTTACGCCTACAGATTAGCAATGAGGAATATATTTAGTATTTTGCACTCCAGCTGTGAACTATTCCAACAGTACGTCCTAGATGTGTATGTTAAAACAGAGGGTGTGCATCTCAACTATCTCAGATTTGATCAACAAGATTTGCGCGTAGAACAATACAAAGGACTGTCAGACGCACTGCAAGTAAACGCTGAAAATAACAACGTACGTGTAGGCAAAATTATCATATTACCGTCCACATTTCCAGGAAGTCCTAGATACATGCAACAAAACTAGCAGGATGCCATGGCCATGGTACGTAAATTCGGACAGCCTCATTTATTTATCACTTTTACATGTAATCCTGCTTGGCTGAAAATTCTACATGCACTATCGAATACCCAAAGACTGGAGCACAGACCTGATATTGTAGTATGAGTCTTCTGGATTACGCTGCAGGAAATACTTAGAGACATTCTACAACAACATCTTTTTCAGGTTGTTATTGATTATATTTATGTAATCGAATTTCAGAAGCGCGGCCTTCCTCATACCCACATGCTGTTTACTCTTCACAATACAGTCTTCAGCCACAGTCAGTTGTTATGTGGTTTTTTCTAGGGTTAGATCTTTCGACTCATTATCTGTCGTCACCACCAAAACACTTATTCACACCTGTGTCTTTCAAGAAGTATTTATTTCTTCTTGATTTCTGAATTCCTTTCTCATCATTTTGCGTTCCTATTCTTACACTGCCGTATGCTAAAGCGGGCTTCGGCTAGTTTATTGATATTGAATGCAATGAGAATTGCTCTTGTCACACAATTTGCATCATGTCTGTTTTCTGTGCTCGGGCACATTTAGTGATCACACTGTTCCCAAATGCTACTGAAAAGTGCTCGGGCACACCTCTTCAAAACGGACCAGGGCACGGTATATTTGGCTTGGCATGTTTGCAATCACACTAGTCAACTAACTAACAGGCTAGACTTTGCAGGGTTGCATGCAGACAAATGTGCTCGGCCACAGAACAAATTGCCAGTGTGAGTACACCCTTAATCTTTACAATTACTAATCCTCTGCAGTCCTGGAAACAACTTAGTCGCTCTTCTCTGGCGTTTTTCTAGCACTGCTATGTCTTTTTTTGCAGCCTTGGGACCAAAACTGCATACAGTTCTCCAAATGAGGTATCATCAGTGTGCTATAAAGCTTGAGGACAACCTCATTGGACTTGTACTCTACATTTCCATTCTGTTGGCCTTCATAATGGCTTCTGAACATGAGTGGCAGGATAGTGACGAGTCCACAACAACTCCTAAATTCTTTTTGTAAGGTGTATTTTCAGACATTCCATTGTGTATTAAAACTTAACATTTTTATTTCCTACTTCTTTCCGTTTAGGTACAGCAAAAATATACCTAAAATGTATTATGTAACAAGACATTAACAGTGGCTTTTTATGGTCTATATAGCACTTATAAAACACAGGAGGTGGTTATTCATCTCTGTGCAGTGCGGCACATTGGCATGATGGTCAAACTACTTGTTTATATGAAGGATTCACAGGTCTTATACTAAATATGTAATATCAAGAGAAATATGTCTCAGTTAAATGCTTCTCAGAACACTCCAATGTAAAGTTTTGTTAGTAGGCCACATTGTACAGATGAATAACCACTTTACTGATGCTTTGTAAGTGTAATCAATACCAAAAGAAGCATCTCTTAAGGTCTTTTTATATAAGAGTAAATACAGTAAGTAAACCTAAACTAAGGTGTTACCAATATATACCTAAACTAAAGTGTCACCGATATCTGCCAGAATAAAATATTTGAAAGTAGTGACAATTTGAGAAATTAATCTGCAATGGACTGCAAATCATTTGGATGGTGTTCTTAAAAAAAAGAAAAACAGTTTTGGAAAAGATTGATGTGGCAGAACACGAACACTAATAAGCTGTAGAATTAAGCAAAGGGCTTCATTAACAACTAAACAGCAGATGCATTGAACTGAAAATGGTGGTCCTCCAGGGCTGCTTGAGAACCCTTTGTTGGTTGATCATCTACTCGCTTGCTTTGCATCTCTTTATTGTTTGGCAGTCACTTAAGGAAACAAAAGTCAGCCAATTATAATTAAGGCAAAAATGTCAGTTAATTAGCAGGAGTAACTTGTTACTAGTTAAAAAAAAAAGTGGCTAGAATGAAAACCTGTAGCCACTGTGGCAACCCAGTATACACATTTGGCCTCAACTGAAATTACATATTAGTATACTTATTCACATGTTGATAACTGTTAACAAAAGAAAAATAAATAATTTAAAAAAAATAGCAGAAATGGCAAGAAAAAAGGTTTATAACATATTTCAATCCAAGTGGCTGAAAAATCCAGATAAAGATAAAGTAATAGATAAGAAAATGCTGTGCTGTTTATAATTGTTATCTTCAATTGAATCAGTTATCTTATTACAGTAGCTCAGATACTGTAACATATAATTGCCCTTTTAAATTATTTTGTCTTTTAGTGGTAATTATTTTTTATGGCATAAAGCTCATGTTATCTTTCCTGCAATTAGACACAGCCTGTTTGACAGCTATACAATGACTGTATGATGCCATGTGTGTTTTACTGTAATTTCACTTGCCACTGCTACATCAATCATTCATCTACACAGGGTAAAAATGAAATTAGTTGCCATTTGTCCAGTACTGCTGAGCTATTAAACTTCTTATAGGGCCACATGTGAACATTACGTAGGCTGGTATGCAAACGCTTGTGGGCTGTGTGTTTTTTGCTCCTTTTTTGTTGGGTTTGGGAATTAAGTAAAATGGCACATGACACAATCTATCACTTTAGCTTTCTAGCTGTAATCTTCACATTATTCTGATCAATGTTATAATTTCCCCTGAAATGGTATATTTTTTCCTTCACACTTTTCTGTGTAAGTGAGACTGCAAAAAGATACAAAGCTCTCCTAATTACACTCGCATGCTGAAATTGTAGCTGTCAGTCGTGCATATAATCTTTGCCAGATAACATGTTCCTCACAGATAGAAGAGGGCAGAAAATTAAGCCAAAACTAGCAGAAAGTCACATAGCAGAATTCAGTTTTTAGGTTCCTGTACATATATAAAAGTTTATTTTTGTCTTCTTTCATTAGCCCGAAGACAGCTTAGCATATTTTCAGGCAACATCTCCTTCCAGTGTTTGGGAAATCCAGGCACCTCAGGCTTGCGAAAAGCTATACCACTAAAATCTCCGCTTGCCTAAATGTTGAAAACTGAAAGGTTAGAGAAGGGCCTTATGTGTTTATTATAAATTCTCTCGCATTTTATTTGCTACATTTAATATAGACACACTGCCATCCCCAGCCTTCCAAATTTGGATGTATGTCATGCAAAAATATACTATGGTAAAGGATCCTTTACACTGTGAGAGTCATAAACTATTTGCTTCCATACTAGACAGCATAACTATGACTTAAGGACTTCTAGCATCTCAATTTACAGTACACTCAAAAAACAGTCAGTCATTTTAATAAAGTAAAATACATGCCTTTCATCCAAGAGTTTATTCATGGTTCTGGCAGCAAGTCAGTTGACATCACTGAATCTCTCAATGCACTGGAATTTTTCACCTGCCCTTAAGATGTATCATAGACTTGAGTTCTGAAAGTGTTTTTTCCAAAACTGTCTCCTGAGTTACATCAATGGTTCAAATGATCTTACAAGGGGTGAGGGTGTTAGTCTGGTTAAAAAAAAAAAAGATTTTTTGTGTGTATAATTTACCAGAAGGTAGTTTACATAATTTATCTGCTTGTAGCCTGCTGGCTGCTAGTGGATTACCTCTGCAGTACAGAGATATTTGCACCAACACAAAATGACATCAATGCAATATGAGAGGGATATCATGATTCTGTTCAAAATCTAAGCATGAAGACATTGTAGTTTTGTTGATAGCAAAACTCATTAAATTGTGAAGTGCTTTGAAACAAAAGAAAATTCTAATAATACTGCTATAATCATACTTCCTTTTGACTCATGTTTTTATTAATACATGCCTGCTTAGTTTTTATGCTATACTAAAAATATTTTAGTAGAGATGTTTCTTAAAGTTGACATATCCTCTGGATAGCTCCAAATTATGTGTAAATTGTTGCCATTTGATACTTACTTTGTCATTGTATTAAATGAAAAGCGTTCCATATATTCCTTAACATACAACAAGCTTTAAGTGTCATTCAGTGCTTTAAATTGACAAGTCATAACTGATGATAACACCACTTCTTTGTAAATGTAAAGTGTTTCACTTAAACTGTACAATTAATGAAAAACAAAGTATAATGCAGGCTTTCTGGGCATATGAAGTAAATATTTCATATTTAAGTTTCTCACATCCAGCTCAACACATTTTACATCATTTTCAGTGAACTGAAAAATAAACATGTTATTATATGTTTTTCAAAATTTACACTTCAAACTATTCAAAGAATTATTTAAATACAAGCTGAAGTTCTTTTCCGGTTTTAACATTTAATTTGCTTCTCTTCTGGCAGAGTACTGCTTTGACTCGAGACTAAATTTAAATATGCGTTTGGTTCTCTCAGTCTGTTTTCTCTCAGTCTCTGATTTCCATTCTATTGTCTGTGAATTTTATTATCAAAAGTAAGATGAATTCATTTTTTTCCCTGCTTTATTCAGTTGTGGATCTTGGTGCAATTAAAGCATACCGCGATTTTAGTCCATTGTTTGTCATTTTTTGAATTATAACTAACAGGATCCAGGATTTATTTAAAAAAAAAAACAAAAAAAACTTGGTGGATTTGGAAGACTTACTCGCGTGGGAACTCAAAGTCTTGCCTTATTTGTCTTCGTACTTACCAGCAATAAGTCTGAACATTGAGTTTTTGATATATTGACTTAGATGGTTTCTGATAATTTCCGTGCCTTGTGCAGACCTCTCAAATGGGAAAAAATTATTTTGGGTCTAATTTTCAGATCAGCTTAACGCACTTTGGGAATGTCCAGATAATTTTTTTTTTTTTTTTTGTATTATATGTCTGGTAATAGGTTTTGTGTTCTCAAAAAACAAGTCTTACTTTTCTTATGTGACTCTTTCATTTTTAGTTTCCTTTCTAAACATGGGTTAAATTCGCCATTTGTCAGTAATGTTAATCATCAAGTTCTTCATCATGAACTTGGGTATAGGATTAATGGAAAAAATAAATCGCCAAAGGTACATTAAGCCCAACACATGAACAACAGCTGTTTGATTTACCATTAAATACAGCACTAGTTATAATGAAATGCTAACTTTTTGGTATTGCAGCAGCAGGAATGTGACCCATTTCATTTTTGTTTCAATCGAAGTGCAGAGTGTAGGGCATGTTTGTCTTTGAGGTCAGTATAGACTGTCTCCCACTAACCATTGTAGTGGGAGTGCAATGACACACTGGAATGGCACCTAACAAATATTCTGTCTAGGTGGCCAACGGAAAGACTGTGAAGGATAGTTTGAATACATGAAAAACATCAGGATGTCTGATTCTGCTTCACTCTTGTCACACATCACACCTGTCCAACATTTTTCATCATACATGCACCCAACATAGCCCCCAATAGGACACTGGTATAATGTGAGGGATGCATCTGATCCAGGAGGAGTGTGATGGTGAAAGGGCAGGATCTCAGCTGCTGCTTCAGTGGTGAATATTCTGACAGTCAATTGATTGTTTTCACTGTCATCTTCTCTTGGGATATAACAGTGGTATTTTCGAGTACCAGGTACTCTTTCAGCCATGGAGAATCACATTTTCTGAGATAGGACATCGTCATTTGATATGAAAAAAAAGTTTGACATTTTTGATAACTCTCTGATTGAAAACTCAGTAATTACCTTTATTGACACGTCACATTCAGCCTATGTTTAGGATGGAAAATAAACATGAAAGATTTGCATAAGAAAATAAGGTTTGTGTTTTGAGAAAGAAGGGACAATGTAGAATAAATGAACAATATTTTAAAAATGATCTGCACATTCCCACATGCCATTAGGGTGCTCTGAAAATGAAATCCAAAAGGGTATTTTGGAATTGAGAGGTCTGCTGTTCAAACCCTTATAAAGTTACTTTTCTGTTTATTGCTTTTTCAGAAAGTCTATATAGTTATCTGAATAAGGAAAAAAATATCAAAAGTCAGTGTTGGTTATAAATGTGTTTCTGAGCCCTAAACATAGCTAAGCCAAAAACCCGAATTAAATTTTAGTCAGTTTCAATGGACTGACCATGCAGGGTCACCTAGACAAATTGTTTTAATTTTATCACATACTATACCAGTTAATATACCAATGTGCAAAGTCTCAGCCTGCTTGGTAGTTTAGTTCTTGAGCTATGAACTGAAATTTGATGAAAAAATGAAGCCGGATAAAATTGTCTCCCCTCTCCCCTCAGTAAACCAGCCGTATCGTGGAAGTATTGATCTTATACCTCAAAAATTTTACAGGGTGCCTCCTGACTAACATGGGTAAACATGGTAATTTTTCCAGAATTTTTTGAGCAGGTTGATTTGCAATGGAATGACCCAACTATACAAGTTGTTGTTGTAATGTACTAAATTTAACTGTGATCTCGTTAATTAAGTTTCCATACCAAGAAGCCAGCCATTGCAAACAGTACGACCCTAAAGTGTGTTGTTTGATTAAATAAAGCAATCATTGGCTCAGCTTGGCCACCTTGCAACAATATTTGTCAGACGCTTGTGAGCATCACATATTAGTTGTATATTAATTGAATGAAAGTGCCTTTTATTTACAAAAGCAAACTCATTCTGGGGAGGTGTGTTATTGGAACATGTTTGCATCAAATTGTCCAGATTACATTAAAAAAAATCAGCAATCGCTGCAAATTGCCTTTTCATTTCAGCTTAATCACTCTAATGTTAAGGATATATTGCGTGCACCTGGGTAGCATCTTAAGTATACCGTCCTATACTTATGGCATGATGTAGCTCAGAGATGGCTGCAAGATTCTTGACCAGTCAGGCAGTTCTCGCTGAAAAATGCTAAATACCCTGTGGTTGTTAAAACCTGCAACAGAACAGGAATCACGTCATTTTTGTGTGATTACTCTGTAATGTATGCTTCAATTCAGGGCACAACTTCTGTAGGGCAGCTCTAGGAAGTTTAAATTGGCTGATATGCCAGACATCATCATGAAACAAAAAATGATTGTGATCCACAAAAACTTGTTATAGCCTTTCATTGGCAATATCTTCCAAAAGAGCTAATGATGCTCTATCCAGTTACATTGTGCAACACACAGCAAACCGTTTTTATAGACAATGCATTAGGCATTATTGCCTAATGCCTAATGATTAACTATTGCCTGAAGATAACTGTATTGAGAGAACATGTTAATAAACTGTAATATAATTAGTTCAAGAACATTGGAATCTATCTGATAAGTCATAGAAATGTGCAACGATTTTCTGTTCACTTCATTGTCCTGTCACATGGAGTCTCTAAAACACCAAAAATGTCTGTGTAGGACATACCCCATAACTTTACTCCAATTTACAAGATACGTTTGTATTTTATAAATTCCAACTTTTGAGTAAGAAATGGCTTATGCACGTTTCTGGGTGTAAGCAGGTTTTATACATGAGTCCCCTGGAGAGTAAGTAAACATATACAGACTTACTGAATATGAGATTGAATACTTATATTTAAAAGAAATTATTATAGTGATTCCCTGTTTGAGAATAGCTCAGTTTTGGTGCCCAGTCAAAACTTATAGATGTGTAGTCATGCAATGGAGTGTACTTCAGTGTACTTACTGGAGACAGTAAGTATTAATTTCCCAGTTACAATTGCAATACCAGGGCATTGGCTCAAAGATCTCATTTGGAAACACATTCTTCACATGCACATCAGTCAACAACAGAAGTGTCACCTCTGTGTTCTTACCAAATGACATTTTGAAAAATTGCTCGTATTTGGAGAGCAGATGTTGGCTGATTTTCTACCCTCTGGAAAGAAGAGTGTCATGTCTGAGAGTAGTATTCTTCTGAGACTGCATGCTCTTCTTTCAGCCAAAAAAAGCTTTGTATGTCACTGAAAGCCAGGATACCACTGAGTTTACCTGGGAATACGGGATTCTACCGAGTACTTTGCTTCCTACCATAGCCTAAACACATATAGTGTATAAGATATGCTAATTCGGGACTTCAAATGTGCCTGATATGAATAAGTGTGGAGTGTTTGTGGAATGGATCCCCATTTGAATAGAGGCTCTGCCAAGGATTGTTGCAACCCAGGTCTCTGAGACCATCTAATTTAAAAATCAGGTTCTAAGAGTCAAGTTTATGAAGTTAACATTCAAGGCGTGGAGAACATGAAATTACTTCCTTAAGCTCATTTTTCTTTCACCAAGTCTGTTTTTCCAAAAGATTTTGCAGACATGGTATCACCCATTCCTCTGTACATATTTAGTGAAATCAGCCCCAGTAGCAGTCCTCAGGATGCAGCTAATTTGATTTTTGCATGCATATTTATTCTCGTGTTACCAAATCATGCTTTATATATCTAGGACAAGGGCCATATGTTCACCCTCACTGTACTTTTGTTGCCAGGAGGAATCCTCCTTAGTTTGTCTTCAATGGGCTGTAGTGGTAAATGAGGTGTCCTGCTTCTGCTCTAGTTCAGTTTCTTTCAGGGACTCAGGTTTTTTCTTTACAGATCAAACACTGTTGACTCTCAATGAAGACCTGCCACAGTATGACTGTGCAATTCATGGTTATCTTTATGTTCCATAAAATGAATTTGAGTCACATTTATGGTCTGGTACATGCTTTTTACTCACCACTGCCAGAAAATACTTTTTCTTTCCCCAAAATCCTGAAATTAACCAGCAGGGATTAAAATGCTTATATCACGAATAACTGAAATATTTAACTATATGACAAATTTTTCATGTAAGGAATATAAGAGCAAGTAGTTGCGGAGCAAGAGAATGGTAACATGGTACACTTTGAGTAGTGCCTGCAAATAAGAATTTAATTGTACTCAATTGTACACAATAATGACCCTTAAAATATACTGTACATAATATGTATATACAGTATGTATACTGTATATAAATGTATGTGTGTGCAGCATCCCAAACTCCTGACACAACCTCACAACCACAAGTCCCAGGTTCATATAAAAGTTTATTACAACAAAATACATCTACAAGACTGTTTCTCACAATTGCACAAACTCAATACAATTCTCTGTTCTCTACTCTCTTCCTCTACTTTTTCCAGGCAAACTTTGTCCACTAGTCTCAACTATAAACTTGCCTAGGTGAGGCAGAGTGGATCTTTTTATCTAAAGCCTAGGATTACTGTGGGTGCTAGGACGAACAATTTTGCTGCTGGTTTTAAAATCACTATATAGGAATACTCCCGCCTATTTATCTGAATTGTGTGCTTTACACCAGCCATCCACAGAAATTAGATATATTGGTCAATTGTCTTTTGTGGTCCCTTGTACAAAGTGTAACACTAAGGGGGACAGGGCTTTTGAAACTGCTGCACCTCATCTGTGGAATTCTTTACTTTATAACATTAAGGAGTCACTTTCAATTGAACTGTTTCAAACTAGATTAAAGACACATTTCTATTCTCTCACTTTCCATGACCTTCAGTGATACTGATGGAATCCCTCCTCTTAGTCATTTGTTTGCTTCAATTTACTGCTGTTTCTACTGTACTTTATTGTATTTTGTTCTATTTGTTTTATGTTTATTGTATGTTTTAATGTAAAGCACTTTGGCTACAACATTACTGATGTTGTTTTAAAATGTACTCTATAAATAAATTAACATGATCTGTAAGAAGTACTTCTGAGTCATGCAGACGTCCCACAAAGTAGGGATTGCTGATTCCTGGAGCTCCTTATGGCTGTACCTTTGAAACCCATCAGGGCTACACTACAGGACTACAGTTCCCAGCAAAACATTTGGGTATCTGTATGGGTACCAAGGAGTGCGGAAGCCGCCATCCAGCTTCTTGGGAGAGTGTGACAACCAGAACAGTTGTCTCACTCGGTATCTCTATTATACTGGCGTCCCGTCCTGGTAATATCCTTCGGTCCATCCCCAGTGGGAGAGCAGCATGTCCACTTTTATATTGGCATCTCCTACCAACCTCCTGGCTACTCAATACCTTCACCTTCCAGCCAGGTAAGGAACTATGCACCACCGTCATCCATCACAATATACAGTATAAATATACTGGTGGTGTTGTGGAAAATACTTAGCAGGTAAAAAGGAGTCTTGAGCCATCGTTATAAATGAACTCAACATAGACGTCCTTTATTACAGCTGGCCAGTGAACATTATTTAGCTTCATTTATATAACATTTATATTTATTTTATTTTACTCCAGTCAAGTCAAGTCAAGTTGGGGAGCATGCACTGGTATAGTGTGTTGCCGCACCCACCACACGACGAAACAGCTCGGGATCCTGGTTGGCAGCCCCCCAGGCAGACTAGTCCCACCCTCTGGAAATGACCTTCTATCTGCCGCAGCCAGGTGTTACTTGGGCAATCCCTTGGCCTGGTCCAGCCACTCCGGCCCCCAACAATGAGGATCCCGTGAGCTGGATCACCCTCAGGGAATTGCGCCACATGGCCATACTGCCATAACTGACGCTCCCTCACAATGCAGGTAATGTGCCTCATTCGGGACTCCATGAGCAACCACTCATTCAACACAAAATCAAACCAGTGGTACCCAAAGATTCTCCGAAGAGACACAGTACTAAAGTAGTCCAGTCTTCGTCTCAGGTCACTGGATAGCGTCCATGTTTCACAATCATATAGCAAGACAGAAAGCACCAGGACTCTAAAAACTTGGACCTTCGTCCTTTTGCACAGATATCGGGAGCACCACATACCCCTTTCCAACGACCTCATGACTTCCCATGCTCTCCCAATCCGTCTACTGACTTCATAGGAAGAGTCACCAGAGACATGAATGTCACTGCCAAGGTAAGTAAACCTCTTGATAAGGTCAACACTCTCTCCACAGACAGACACACTGCTGATGGCTGTGCCCAAGAGGTCATTAAAAGCCTGGATCTTGGTTTATATCCAGGACACTCACAAGCCCAGCCACCCAAACTCCTTGCTCAGTCTCTCAAGAGCCCCCATTGACTCAGCAAAGATCACAGGATCGTCAGCAAAGTCAGAATCAGTGAACCTTTCTTCACCAACAGATGCCCCACAGCCGCTGGACCCCACGACCTTGCCCAACACCCAGTCCGTACAAGCACTGAACACAGTAGGAGCAAGAACACACCCCTGATGAACCCAAGAATCAACTGGGAAAAACACTGACTTTCTGTCTCCATTCTGCACAACACTCATGGAACCAGTGTAAAGGCCGACCAAGATATCCAGAAACCTTGAGCCAAATGTTTTATAAAAATGGACAAAGGCTACAATGAAACCCTACCGATATTCGGGTTTGTGCTCCATGAGAACCCTCAGTACCAGAATGATGTCGATGGTAGACTTCTTAGGCGTAAAACCAGACTGCTCCAGTCGCTGGTAGGTGAGCAAGTGATCATGGAATCTATTGAGGATGACCCTAGCAAGGACCTTACCCGGCACAGAGAGCAGTGTTATTCCTCTGTAGTTGCCACAATCCAGGTGATCACCCTTCCCTCTTCAGATAGAGACGACAAGTTCTGTTTTCCTGAACTCAGCTGGTTCACCACTTGTACAATCTCAGTGAGATTTGGTAGTTCACAGCTAATTGAAAGATCAGCTCCAAGAACTGTGGTACCAGAAATATCCAACATCTTAGCTGGAGGATCAGCTTTGAACAGCTGCTCAACGCAGCCAGCCCCGCAGACAACTGCAGTGTCAACTGCAAGCACTGTTCCATCAGCTGCCCTGACTGTGACTTTCCAAGGAACAGATTCTGATGTGCATAATACTTCAATTCCAGGATGTGGGTACTTACTCCAGTCAGCCTTAGGTAAATGGTATATTCTAGTTATGTAAAGTCCCAAATTAGTTAAACATGTTAAAGGTCTTGTGTAGCTGCCTGGTTCAAAGAAATTAAACATGATATGTTAACTGTTCTCTGAGAATAAAATGTAAAGTTAAATGTTATATATGACCTCATTTTCTCTTTTAAATGTGCAGGTACAAATGTCAGGATGTCCAAGTTTAACACGAAGTTCTCTTATAGTGTTCATTTTTGAGGTTCTATCCACAATCTTGTATGACCAGGAATTTCATTCATTCAGTTGTATTTATGATGCTGCACATTCCATTGAAACACAGAAAATGGTGATGCCAGTAATAATGACATTTCTAAAAGATATGAAAACTTTCTAACAATATTAAGTATATTTTGAAAGTAAAAATGTATGCTACCACTGTTTTCTAATGAAAACTGTCCCAACTCTGCAAAATGGAAGACATTCAGAAAATAATGAGACCTTATCATAACACTTGTGTACATTGGCCATTTCAGAAATCTTATTTTATTACCAAGTGTTTGCTCTAATTTTATACGCCTCTTTGCTCAGATAGCTCTACAGCTGTAAATTGTCATGATTAGACACAACCCTTGTCATGCTGTCAGGGACCTTTGTCTAAACACTGTGGTGAGTGTCACATAAATGTGCAGATTTCAGTTTCATTATCATTCAAGGCTGCATTTTGCTGTAACTTGGTATACTGTAATTGACTGTATTCAATTCAGCTAGGATGCATTGTTTAAGTAAATGTCAGAAACTGGAAGGTTATATTTTCTTATTGAAATATACAGTATGAGGGTATATGAAATATAAATGAAAATGCCACAGACACATCACAATGTATTTAATCACTGGAATATATAGAAATAAAAAATGTCTTAAAGTTTAAAATCCTAAAAGTACTTTATTTTAATTCTTTTTTTTTTTAGACCTGGGCCTTTTCCCTTTATGGTCCCTTTCTATACAGCGGTCATTCTGTTCTCTTCATATTAAATGTATGTAGTTTTTTTAGATATTGCAGTTTTCTTGTATATCCCATGGACATTGAGATTAAATTGATTGATGATTCGAGCTTGTCCTGGTATACCAGGCTTCCCCAGTTATTTCATGCAAGAATTCCTTTTTCTAGTTAGAGATTAGACAGTGTGCCTAAATCAATCCCTGTAGAAATTAATAACGTATACAACACCAAAGAATACTGAACAGGTTGTTGTGCTGAACTGTCATTGTCATAATCATCAGCATCAACTGAGGGGAGCCCATGGCACTCCTAATATTAGGGCCTTTAAAGTCATTATTGGGTTGTAGCTCAGAGAAACTGGAGTTTCTATTCCAAGCCATGACATAGCAGGTTGCATGTATTCATAAAGTCAACCAGAGTGATTTTCCATTTACCTTAGGACCCTCTTAGATCTTATGCCATTCCACTCATTAAGATGAGGTGTTTTGCCTGATGAGAGACAGGCAGGAAAAAGTACTGAAGAATCAGAAGTTGGACTGGATAAACTTTAGTCAAAACTAACAGTCCCAAAATTCCTAAATAACTAAGCTAATACATAATCCTAACTCATTTTAAAAAATGGAATTGCACTGTAACACGTGATACACCAACACACGGCTAAAGTTTGTTACAGAATATTTTTTGTAATCTCAGTACAGACTGCGCACAGCATTAATTCGTAAAGCATCGCACCCACGATGTAATTTAAGTGACTTTCAAAGACATGGACATGTCACAGCAAGAAAGGCAGAAAACAGAATGGAGTCATGTTGAACATCAGACATAATGATAATCAAAATGCACTTTGTTCCAGACATAATCAATGTACAAAATACTAATAGATGTGAATTCCCGGATGTATGAAACCTACTAAAAATCATGAAACAACAAAAAGATAAAATTTATTTAACTCAGGAAAATAATTAAATGAAGTCATATCATTAGAATTAGTTGCAAGCTGTTTTAATCCCATCTAACTGGCTAATACTTGTGTTGTTCTGACTGGCTAAATAGCTAATTGGTACAATCATTCTTTGCTGGTACACGCAATTGAGCTCTCTTTCTGTTCTCAACCCAAAGTCCACAGCCTTATCAGTTGTGTTCAGGTCTGGATGGTCTCCCCAAAAGCTGTGTAAACTAGCATTACATTAGCAAACTGTTATTCTTATAAAAGAAAGGTTATATATGAAGGCAGAGATTTAAACCAACAAATCATCTATATGCCTGTCTGACCAGCTAGGGCCAACTACACTCTGCTTAAGAGTATTAAGCTAAAATATTGTAGCAACCCCATGGTCTGTACCTGAGAGGGACACTCTCCTCAGGTTGCTGAGACCTATCCAAGGGAGCAGTAATACCTAGAGAAACTGGCTGTAAAAAGCAACTCTGTGAACTACCTTGAGGGGGCACTGACATAGCACTTAGAGAGGACTTTGATTGCATCTCCTGGCTGATAAGCCCATTACTCCAGAAGCAAGCCCAGCAGTGAGCCACAGATGTGGACTCTAGTCTTGAACTGACTAGCCAGGGGAACAGTGAGTGTGGCATATGGGTTGCTTCTGATCTTCGGTAAGCGGAATGAAGCAAAGCCGGGCAGCATGATTGAGTGGAAAAAGAGATGAAGAAGCTGAAGAAGTGTGTCACTGCAGAACATCTGAGCGGAGTAGCAGACTTGATTCCAAAGATACCAAAATATTTAGAGACTATGACGCATGAGTCGCTTGCACCCAAAAGATGAGGCTGAGTCGAAGGATTTCAGGAAAACCAGCTTCATTCAACTTGAAACAGTAGCAACAAGGTTATTTATTGGAGTGGGAGCTACCACTGTGCTACACACAGACACAGCAAATGGGCAGGGCCAGGGCCAGGTCAGTGGGCAGATTATAGTGTTCCCCACATCACCTATTGGGCGACAGACGCATTGCAGGAGGATTGCTGTTGATTCTGTGGTGGTGCGAACCTGCGTGGCACTGTGAACTTGCTTGTTCCTTCAGTGACAGACAAGGAGCCCTCAACAGACGCATTAAACGCATTTTGCCATGTTACCCTGTTCGGAAGGGTCTCAAAAGAGTTCAAAAATCTTGCAGGACACTCACCAGGAATCGGGGTAAAAAGGCTAATTCCCTTTTTCACAACTCAGCCATGGACATTAGAAGTCGCCCCATTATATTCCTGCACTTGTCTAGTAAAGGTATTCACACACTGGGTGATATACAGTACTAGCAGAATACCCACGCTTCGCAGCGGAGAAGTAGTGTGTTAAAGAAGTTATGAAAAAGAAAAGGAAAAAATTTTAAAATAACGTAACATATACACACACACACAGACACACACACATATAAACATTTATACATAGACATATATACATATCTACATATACACATATCCACACATACACATATCTATAGATATATACATATACACATCTACATATATATAAATATATATACACATACACACACACACACACATATATATATACACACATACATACATATACACACACACACACACATACATTATATATTATATATATATATATATATATATATATATTGTGAAGGGCAGCCGGGTCCCATGCCCGGCAGGGACGCCCCTGCTGCTTATGTTCTGGGGGAGCCGCACGGGGAGTCCAATACCTCCCCCGGGACGCTTGGTGGCATCCTCCCTGGCCAACGGTGATTTCCCAACCGCCCGCAGTGCTCCATGGGAGATGGAGTCCTCCACAGCTGGGTTGGGACCCAGGGTGGCTGCTAGGGGGGGCTGTCTGCTTCCTACAGCCCGGCTGGACGAGTCTTCAGCCCCACCCGGAAGTGCAATTAGGACCAGGTGGTTAATCACCTGGAACACTTCTGGGCTATAAAAGGGCCCAGCCACCACCACTCGAAGAGCCAGAGTTGGGAGGAAGGAGACGAAGCTTGTCTGGGAGGAGTGGTGGAGAATTGTGGTATTTGTGAGTTTTGTGCTTTGGGACTATGTTTAGGCTGTGTGGCACAGGGAAGACGTGTCCCACAGCTGAAGAAAAATAAAAGTCTTTTGTACTTTTTACACGTACCTCCGTGTCTTTCTGTGTCAGGTCAGCACCTTTGTTACAATATATATAGCAAAATACCCTCGCTTTGCAGCGAAGTAGTGTGTTAAAGAAGTAATGAAAAAGAAAAGGAAACATTTTGAAAATAACGTAACATGATTGTCAATGTAATGAATGCAATTGTTTTGTCACTTTTATCTATGTATAACTATCTATCTATCTATCTATCTATCTATCTATCTATCTATCTATCTATATATATATATATATATATATATATATATATATAAACTGCTCAAAAATTAAAGGAACACTTTGAAAACACATCTGATCTCAATGGGAAAAGAAATCCTCCTGGATATCTATACTGATATAGACTGGGTAATGTGTTAGGAACGAAGGATGCCACATCGTTTGATGGAAATGAAAATGATCAACCTACAGAGCCCTGAATTCAAAGACGCCCCAAAATCAGAGTGAAAAAAGTATGTGGCAGGCTAGTCCATTTTACCAAAATTTAATTGCAGCAACTCAAAATTGTACGCAGCACTTTGTATTGCCCCTGTGTTCTTGTATACATGCCTGACAACATCGGTGCATGCTTCTAATGAGATGACAGATGGTGTTGTGGGGGTTCTCCTCCCAGATCTGGACCAGGGCATCACTGAGCTCCTGGACAGTCTCAGGTGCAACCTGGTGGCATTGGATGGACCAAAACATAATGTCCCAGAGGTGTTCTATTGGATTTAGGTCAGGAAAGTGTGGTGGCCAGTCAATGGTATCAATTCCTTCATCCTCCAGGAACTGCCTGCATACTCTCACCACATGAGGCCAGGAATTGTCGTGCACCAGGAGCCACTGTACCAGCATAGGGTCTGACAATGGGTCCAAGGAATTCATCCTGATACCTAATGGCAGCCAAGGTGCCTTTGTCAAGCCTGTAGCGGTCTGTGTGACCCTCCATGGATATGCCTCCCCAGACAATCATTAACCCACCACCAAACTGCTCATGCTGAATGATGTTACAGGCAGCATAATGTTCTCCATGGCTTCTCCAGACTCTTTCACTTCTGTCACGTGCTCAGGGTGAACCTGCTCTCATCTGTAAAAAGCACAGGGCACCAGTGGTGCATCTGCTAATTCTGGTATTCTATGGCGAATGCCAATCGAGCTGCATGCTGCTGGGCAGTGAGTTCAGGGCCCATTACAGGACATGGGGCCCTTGGGTCACCCTCATGAAGTCTTTCTGGTTGTTTGGTCAGAGACATTCACACCAGTGGCCTGCTGGAGGTCATTTTGTAGGGCTCTGGCAGTGCTCATCCTGTTCCTCCTTGCCCAAAGGAGCAGAAACTGGTCCTGCTGATGGGTTATGGACCTTCTATGGCCCTCTCCAGCTCTCCTAGAGTAACTGCTTGTCTCCTAGAATCTCCTCCATGCCCTTGAGACTGTTCCGGGAGATACAGCAAACCTTCTGGCAATGACACGTATTGATGTGCCATCCTGGAGAAGTTGGACTACCTGTGCAACCTCTGTAGGGTCCAGGTATCGCCTCATGCTACCAGTAGTGACACTGACTGTAGCCAAATGCAAAACTAGTGAAGAAACAGTCAGAAAGATGAGGAGGGAAAAATGTCAGTGGCCTCCACCTGTTAAACCATTCCTATTTTGGGGTCATCTCATTGTTGCCCCTCTAGTGCATCTGTTGTTAATTTCATTAACACCACAGCAGCTGAAACTGATTAACAACCCCTCTGCTACTTAACTGACCAGATTAATATCCCATAAGTTTCATTGACTTTATGCTATACTCTGATTAAAAAGTGTTCCTTTAATTCTTTTGAGCAGTATATATATATATATATATATATATATATATATATATATATATATATATATATACTGTATATATATATATATATATATCTACAGTGGGATGCAAAAGTTAATAACCTTGTAGTAACCTTGTTAATAGTCATTATTTTCCTGTATAAATTGTTGGTTGTTACGATAAAAAATGTCAGTTAAATATATCATATAGGAGACACACACAGTGATATTTGAGAAGTAAAATGAAGTTTATTGGATTTACAGAAAGTGTGCAATAATTGTTCAAACAAAATCAGGCAGGTGCATAAATTTGGGCAACACAAAAAAGAAATGAAATCAATATTTAGTAGATCCGCCTTTTGCAGAAATTACAGCCTCTAAATGCTTCATGTAGGTTCCAATGAGAGTCTGGATTGTGGTTGAAGGTATTTTGGACCATTCCTCTTTACAAAACATCTCTAGTTCATTCAGGTTTGATGGCTTCCGAGCATGGACAGCTCTCTTTAACTCACACCACAGATTTTCAATTATATTCAGGTCTGGGGACTGAGATGGCCATTCCAGAACGTTGTACTTGTTCCTCTGCATGAATGCCTTAGTGGATTTTGAGCAGTGTTTCGGATCGTTGTTGAAAGATCCAGCCCCGGCGCAGCTTCAGCTTTGTCACTGATTCCTGTACATTGGTCTCCAGAATCTGCTGATACTGAGTGGAATCCATGCGTCCCTCAACTTTGACAAGATTCCCAGTCCCTGCACTGGCCACACAGCCCCACAGCATGATGGAACCACCACCATATTTTACTGTAGGTAGCAGGTGTTTTTCTTGGAATGCTGTGTTCTTTTTCCTCCATGCATAACGCCCCTTGTTATGCCCAAATAACTCAATTTTAGTTTCATCAGTCCACAGCACCTTATTCCAAAATGAAGCTGGCTTGTCCAAATGTGCTTGAGCATACCTCAAGCGGCTCTGTTTGTGCTGTGGGCGGAAAAAAGGCTTCCTCTGCATCACTCTCGCATACAGCATCGCCTTGTGTAAAGTGCGCCGAATGGTTGAACGATGCACAGTGACTCTATCTGTTGCAAGATGATGTTGTAGGTCTTTGGTGCTGGTCTGTGGGTTGACTCTGACTGTTCTCACCATTCGTCGCTTCTGTTTATCCGAAATCTTTCTTGGTCTGCCACTTGAGCCTTAACTTGAACTGAGCCTGTGGTCTTCCATTTCCTCAATATGTTCCTAACTGTGGAAACAGACAGCTTAAATCTCTGGGACAGCTTTCTGTATCCTTCCCCTAAACCATGATGGTGAACAATCTTTGTCTTCAGGTCATTTGAGAGTTGTTTTGTGACCCCCATGTTGCTACTCTTCAGAGAAAATTAAAGGAGGAGGGAAACTTACAATTGACCCCCTTAAATACTCTTTCTCATTATAGGATTCACCTGTGCATGTAGGTCAGGGGTCACTGAGCTTACCAAGCCAATTTGAGTTCCAATAATTAGTTCTAAAAGTTTTGGAATCAATAAAATGACAACGGTGCCCAAATTTATGCACCTGCCTGATTTTGTTTGAACAATTATTGCACACTTTCTGTAAATCCAATAAACTTCATTTCACTTCTTAAATATCACTGCGTGTGTCTCCTATATGATATATTTAACTGACATTTTTTATCGTAACAACCAACGATTTATACAGGAAAATAATGACTATTAACAAGGTTGCCCAAACTTTTGCATCCCACTGTATATCTACCTATATATCTATATCTATCTACAGTATATATACTGTATATCTATATATCTATCTATATCTATAAGAAAAATGAAAAACATTTGTTGTACAAAATCTTAATTTATCTATCCATTCCTAAAAAATTAAATGGGCAGGCTATTTCGTATCAGTGCAATATGCTGCTTGTTAAAACGGATGACTCCTGCTCTTACGTGCACCTACTGTAGTGCTGCGTTGGTATTATGAAGTATCGTATCTGTTCAAGTTCTATTTAAATTTTAAATATAAGTAATTTTTATTTAGTTGACAGAAATATGTTTGGTGTATGCTGAAGATTTTATATATATATATTAAATGCAAAATTCTTTTTTTTTTTCTCTTTTAAAGACTATATTGGTAACAGATATCTCTATCTTTTAACCCTAAAGCGCCACTGCATGGGGGCTTGATGTGCTTTGGACGTGCTCTGTCTCTGGGTATGTCAGAGGACTGGGACTGCGTGAAGTGGGTTTTAGCCTCACTTGGGGAGGCAAAAAGGGAGGGTGGGGGGTTAAGGGGGGAAGAGAAAGAGAGCAGGCTTGATCTATACTAATCTATCATCTCAATCTTTATAATTATAACTATCAACGTAATAATAAGCTGCATGGCAACAACTCTTGGGGAAATAGGAAATTAAGACCTAAACTATTTCACTTCCAGTTAAGACTATAAAATGACATCAAAAACTCAGAATCAGTGTCTCCATGATGGGACAGTTAACTTCGTAAGCTGGAATGTTAAAGGCCTGAATCACGAATTAAAGAGAAAGAAAGTACTTTCTCACCTAACAGGTCTAAATGCTAAAATAGTATTTTTACAGGAAACCCACTTACTAAGCAAGGATCAGTTCGGCTGCAAAAGACTGGACTGGCCAAATGTTCCATTCTAGTTTTACAAAGAAAACTAGAGGGGTGGGAATTCTCATACATAGAACAGTACCATTTGTAGCATCAGATGTAGTATTGGATCCTGAAGGGAGATATGTAATGGTCATGGGAGACTTATCTAACTGTAAAATGATTTTGATAAATGTTTATGCACCTAATGTTGATGATAAGGAATTTATACAAAATTTATTTGCATCCATTCCCAATCTGAACACTCATAAACTTATAATGGCTGGGGACTTTAATTGTGTTTTAAATCCACTTTTAGATAAGACTTCCTCCACAGGGGGAACGGCAACTAACATCACAAAGATAATTACAAAGTTTATAACTGATCACAACTTATCAGATCCCTGGAGGTTTTTAAACCCAAATTCAAGAACATATTCTTTCTACTCACCAGTACATCATTGCTACTCAAGGATTGATTACTTCTTTATAGATAATAACTTCTTGCCTAAGATTAAATCTTGTAAATACGATGCTATTGTTATTTCGGACCATGCTCCTATGATCTTGGAGCTGAAATTACTAAGCCCCATACACTCACCCCACAGATGGCGCCTCAACCGCTTCTATTAGCTGACGAGAATTGTACTGAATTTATATCCAAACAAATCAAATTCTTTCTAGAGACAAATACATCCCCTGAGATCTCTGCAGGAATACTCTGGGAAACTCTTAAGGCCTTCTTAAGAGGACAGATTATCTCATATCTTTCCCACAGAAATAAATCCGAAGCCAAGAAAGTAGCAGAGATAAAAAGCGAAATTACTAAAATAGATGAAGAACATGCCAGACTACCAAGCGAGACTCTACATAAGAGGAGGCAGGCTCTACATTCAGAATTAAACCTCTTGACAACTAAAGAAACTGAACAACTAATTTACAAATCCAGACATCATTATTATGAACATGGAGAGAAAGCTAATAAGCTTTTAGCACAACAAATTCACAAGCAAGATGTACGCAACGCAATCTCGGTAATCACTAACATGAACGGAGATAAAATCATCGAACACAAAAATATAATGTACACTTTTAGAGACTACTATAAATCCCTATATACTACTGAGTTTAAAGAAGACAATATACAATCTAATGCATTTCTGGATACATTACAGATACCACAAATTGACGCTTTTAGTGTGGAGGAACTTGATAAACCTCTGGCATTATCAGAATTACTGGATGCTATAAAGTCACTCCAAGGTGGAAAAGCAGCAGGCCCTGACGGCTACCCTGCAGAGTTTTACAAGAAATTCTCCGCTCAGCTAGCTCCCCTCCTATTAGCAACATTTACAGAAGCCAGAGATAACCAATCTCTTCCACAAACCTTTCGCCAAGCACTAATCACTGTCTTTCCAAAACAAAATAAGGACTTATTACAATGTGCATCATACAGACCAATTTCACTTCTGAATAACGATGTTAAAATACTCTCTAAAATCATAGCTAGAAGGATGGAGAAAGTGCTCCCCTCGGTAATATCACAAGACCAAACTGGATTTATTAGAGGCCGACACTTATCTTCAAATCTTCGACGCCTGTTGTCGCAGTAGGGGGCAGTAGTGCTCCCTTGAACCCTCAGGTACCACGCCAAACACCTGGTAGAAGTGCTACAATTAATTTTTTTATTATAATAATGTGCACCAAGCACCCTCCACTCCACACTATTCATAAACCACAATAACAATAATAAATCAATAATAATCACAATCCTCCACTCCCAGACGCGTTGCCCTCCTACCACCCAGCTCAGCTCAGTGTCTGGGAGTTCCCAGAGTCCTTTTATTCCTCCTGACCCGGAAGTCTTTCTGCCCAACAGTTCCACAAGTCCTTATTCCTTCCGGGTCAGGGTAAACAGTACTTTTCTTCACCCCAAAAGCCCGTCGCTCTTCCTGTGACGAACTTCCGGGTCATGGTGCCCAAATGAGTCCAATGGCCTCCCGACAGCGACTCCCTGTGGCCCCCAAGGTATCCAGCAGGGCTGTGTATAAAAACTACATAGTCCATGAGGCCCTGCTGGAATTGGGGCCTGTATATGCTCTCGGGAGAGCTCCTCCTAGCGGCCAGGGGGTGAGGGCCGGAGTAAAATGCCGGCAATCCACCACACTGTTTAATGTAATATACTCACCAACTAAATCAAACACCCCAGAAATATTATTATCATTGGATGCAGAAAAAGCATTCGACATGATTGAATGGAAATACCTTTTTACTATATTGGAGAAGTTTGGGTTTGGCCCGAACATTTGTGCATGGATTAAATTACTGTATACTAACCCAGAAGCTTCAGTTTGCATCAATAACATTTGCTCAGACTACTTTAAACTAGAACGTGGCACAAGACAAGGATGCCCTTTGTCACCTCTGCTGTTTGCAATTGCCATTGAACCACTGGCAATACATTGTCGAAATACTGATCAGATAAAGGGGATTAGCAGAGAAGGACTGGAACAGAAAATCTCATTATATGCAGATGATATGGTACTATATATTGGACCCAGAAAATTCTGTGCCTGCAGTCTTAGCAGCACTCACAGAATTTCAAAAGCTCTCTGGTCTCAGAATTAATCTGAATAAAAGTGTACTCTTTCCAGTGAATTCTCAAGCATATAATATTAGATTAGACACCCTACCTTTTATCATTGCAGAACAGTTTAAATACCTAGGGGTAAACATCACAAGTAAACATAAAGCTCTATATCAACAAAATTTTGTCGTCTGCATGGAAAAAATTAAACAAGACTTGCATAGATGGTCAACCCTTCATCTCACACTAGCTGGAAGAATTAACACTGTTAAGATGAATATTCTTCCTAAGCTCCTTTTTTTATTTCAAAACATCCCAATATACATTAATAAATCATTCTTTAAGCAATTAGATTCAACAATAACCTCATTTATTTGGAATTCAAAACATCCACGCATCAAAAGAGCGACCCTACAAAGACAAAAGGCAGAAGGCGGCATGGCTCTACCTAACTTCCAGTTTTATTACTGGGGCAAATATACAGGCGATAAGAACCTGGACACAAATAGAAGAACATACACAGGCATGGACCGCAATAGAAGTAAAATCCTGCAGTACTTCTTTGTATTCCCTGCTCTGCGCTCCAATAAACACACGTTATCGGCAATACACTAATAACCCAATTGTGCTCCACTCACTTAGAATCTGGAACCAATGTAGAAAGCATTTTAAGACGGAGAAGCTTCTATCTGTGGCACCCTGCAAGAGAACCACCTCTTTCAACCTTCACAAACATATGCAGTTTTAATATCTGGAAAAAATTTGGAATTAACTTGCTTAGAGATCTTTATATAGACAACGTCTTTGCATCCTATGAACAATTACATTCCAAATTTAACATTCCAGCTACACATTTCTTTCACTATCTTCAAATCAGGAACTTTGTTAAACAGAACCTTCCAGATTTTCCTCATCTTGCACCCTCATCCACGCTGGAAAAAGTATTGCTCAATTTTAAGGAATTAGACTCCATCTCTACAATATATAAAATCATTTTACAATCCCTTCCTTTCAAAGATCCAAGAGGACACTGGGAAAAAGACCTCTCAATTAATATATCAGAAAAGGAGTGGAAAGTAGCAATGCAGAGAATTCACTAGAGCTCCATATGCGCAAAGCATACAATTATAAAACTCAAAATTATATATCGAGCACATCTGTCTCGACTAAAACTCTCCAAAATGTTTCCAGGGCATGATCCAACCTGCGAACGTTGCAACCAAGCCCCAGCCTCACTGGGTCACATGTTCTGGGCCTGCACCAAATTAACATTATTCTGGACAAAAATTTTAATTACCTCTCAGACAACCTTGGACTCACAATCCCTCCTAACCCATTAACAGCTGTGTTTGGGGTTCTTCCAGAGGGGCTTAAAGTGGAGAAGGACAAACAAATTGTGATTGCATTCACTACACTGTTGGCACGCAGACTTATTCTGATAAACTGGAAGAACCCAAACTCTCCTCTTTTAAGTCAGTGGGAAACTGATGTGTTATACTATTTGAAATTGGAAAAAATCAAATACTCAGTTAGAGGATCTGTACAGACTTTTTCAAAACATGGCAGGATCTAATCAGTAATATTTTAAAATGAGTTTATAAAGCACAGAGAATTTATTAATTTAGGTATGTTTACAAGCCTTAAATTTTACACCGTTTGGCTTGCTCTCTCTCTCGGGGTGGGGATCAATCTGTTCTTAACATAATTCTTTTTTTTGTAAAAACTTGATTGCTATGTATGGATTGTAATAAAATTAATAATAAAAAAAAAAAAAAAAAAAGAAATATGTTTGGTAGGAATGAAAGGTAAATTTAGTCAGCATTGCATAAATTTTTCTTCACCATAGAAACTTAAAGAGTAAATTCAACTTACATTCCTACCAAAGATATTTCTGTCGACTAAATAGAACCTACTTATATCCAAATTCGAGCTATTGAGGTGTAAGCCTGCCTGCCTGGATATGTCACCCTCGCTTCGCTATTACTTTTTTACCGTTCATGTAATCATGGCTAGTCGCAAAAAAATTAGAACATGGAAGGAGGATCACACTGACTATGGCTTTACCAAAATAATTATTGATGGGGAATAAAGTATCCATTATTCATAAAGCCTCAATTGGTGATCTTTTTTCTGCGTTAATCTCATATTTTTTCATACTTCTTCTCAAACCATGGGGGTGCGAGGGTAAAATGAATCGGGAAGCGCTGATTTATATATATTGAATATACTGAAATAGTTTCACTGTCAAATAATGCAAACAATACGCGGCACGTGTTTCGCCCTAATTCTGGGCTCATCAGGCATACACACTGACTGCACCCCGTCTCAGGAATCGTACCTCGGATGTCAGCGCTAGAGGCGAAGCCTCTCGTGTTGCACCACGGCGTGTGTTTTGTTTATTTGACAGTATGTAGATCGGGGTGTATGGCTGCTCGAGTTTTGCAGTGCAGGATACGCCACTTTTTGCAGACACGTTCACGTGATCAAAAGTCTCTGCGCTCTTTGGAGGTCATTCATATATATATATATATATATATATATATATATATATATATATATATATATATATATATATATATATATATATATATATATATAACTGATCAGCCATTGGCCTCGCCCACTGAGTGCAAGGGAAAAAAATAAAATGTAGTCTATAAGCTATTAAACAGTAAAACATTAATGTTTCAAGAAGTAAAGATACACTGAGCACCAGTGGAGTGGTATTGGGTAAGCTACATTTTAAAGCCGGCATAACATAACAGGTAAGTAGTATTAACAGCAGCTAAAATGTATATGGATCATCTCTTGGTAGTTGATCCCTTTTGAAAGGCGCTACACGACGGCTGTGGTATAGAAATTACATTTTCTATGAGAACGTCCAAATTTCTGACTGTGGTAATGTGCCTTACTGGCATTATCAGCAATTAAGACAAAATCATTTTTGTGTGCTCTGCAGTGTTAAGAGAGAAAGGCTTTGGTTGGGGATAAAAGGAAAAAAGGTGTAAAGAAAGGAAACTTGCCTTTTTCTTTAATATAGTGTAGAGAGAGGTCTTCGCTGACGATATGAGCGTCGCGGTGGGTCTTGTGTAGACTGGAGAGACGACCCTGCCATTTACTTCTCCGGGATGGCACTGTCGGTCCTCCACTCCTGTGTGTGTCTTCATAATCCGATCTGACGACCTCATAATCGTATACGTGTAAAAGAAAGTGCGAAGCGCCTTAATATTAGTTTGCCACGGTCTAGAAATGGGATCTTGTGTTTACAGTTGTCTGGGCTATAGCTCATGGGAAGGGGGAAAAAAATTTAAAGTGTTTACTTTCACTTAAGGAAGAAGCGCAGTCAGCGTCTCAAAGGCCGGCACAGCTACGCACGCACGCCGACTGCCTGACTTTTGTAGTATTTTTGCAGTGCAGGAAAGGCCACTTTTTGCAGACACGTTCACGTAAATAAAACTGTCCGGGCTCTTTAAAGGGTCTTGCTTTCTCTGCGCACTGTGCTCATAGTCAGTTCACGTGAGCCACTCGGAGTACATGCATCGAAGCTTTTGAGCTGTGCCTGTGCTATCTAGTGGGATCTTGCGATGTCCACGGCGTTATGTAATGTTAGCTAAGATCCGGTACTTAAAAGTTTCTCGCTACAGCAAGTTTAACTCCGTTACAAAGTGATCCAAAGTCTTGTTTATACCTCGTGTCTTCTCATTAAACTTGTATCTCGCAAATAAAGTATTCCGCATTTTTCTTCAGCACTCTTTGGGGGCTCTTCCTTCTTTTCTAGGTACTGCGGTCACAGTCAGTTCACATGATTACGTGGGAGGCATGATGATGTCACACGCAGCTCTGCCCCCCACGGCCGTCGGGCTAACGTCCA
This sequence comes from Polypterus senegalus, assembly GCF_016835505.1. NCBI lineage: Eukaryota > Metazoa > Chordata > Cladistia > Polypteriformes > Polypteridae > Polypterus > Polypterus senegalus. The sequence continues at coordinate 65,649,833 of NC_053169.1, read as the reverse complement.
TTACAGTATATGGAGAAAAATAGGTTCCAGTTATGACCATTACGCGTAGAATTTTGAAATGAAACCTGCCCAACTTTTGTAAGTAAGCTGTAAGGAGTAAGCCTGCCCAATTTCAGCCTTCTACCTACACGGGAAGTTGGAGAATTAGTGATGAGTCAGTGAAACAGTGAGGGCTTTGCCTTTTATTAGTATAGATATGAATGATTAGGCCTTTAAACATTCCAATCTCTATCATCTTCCTTTTTCCTTTACTTACAACCTTACTGTAGATCTGTTTAGTAAAACTTGTGGGGTTCTGATCTTTTCTATCCTTACTTCCCATCCTTTGTATAATTTCTTACTTACCCATGTCTACAATGGGATATCTTGCATTTATATTGATAAATGGACATATACAGTATAGCTGGCTGCAACCCTAATCCTTAGCTTTTCTACTTCTTAAAGGGACTGGTTCTGTCCTGTTCACTCACTTGCTGGTCCATATAGGCTCCTTTATTCTTTATTTTGTCACTCTAAATTTTAATATACTGTAGCAGGGTTGGATTGGGTTGTGTTATGGGGTGGTGAGAATGTGGCTGTCAAGCTTTGGATTTTACCATAATTCTTGTCAAAATGGCTTATGTTCTTCCTTGAAGTTTTTAAAACATATATGATCACCAAAAAAAAAAGTAATCACATTTCTTCCAGGTTTGTCAGTCCTGGTGGAGCAGATAGATATAGTAATTGCATCTTCCACTCCAAACTTTTCCAGATGGGGAAAGTTCAGTAGGTCCTGGTGGTCTTTCACAAGAGGACTTATATAGCCTAAGACCAACATCTCATATAAAAAAACAAAAGAACTTTATGTCCGAACAATTTTATATTGTTTCATTTTGCTTACTATTAAGTTATTTTCATAATAGAACTGACAAATTAATACATTTCTCTAAAGATTAGAGCCATAAAGCAAAAAAAGAAATTTTGAGTGAATGAAAACATTTCGTTATAATATTTCAGTTTGTCTTTGATTTTGCTAAAGTACAGTTGTTTTAATTAATAACAGAGAGAATTGAGAATTATTACTGAAAATAAAAGGGCAAGCCAGTTGTCTTTCAGTTTATTAGATCTTAATATACATTTCTCCATCTTCTAACTTTTCTAATCCAGGTCAGAGTCATGGGGAGCTAATGCCTAACCTGGCAGATATAGACACAGCTCCGGATGAGAGCTAACAATATTTTCTCATAAATCATATTTTTTGAAGACAGTTATTGGTTCATGTTATTTCAATTCATGATTGTTTTGGCATATTGTCTATAGCTTCTGTCAGGTGTCATTTGCAACAACACTGCTTGTGAGTGCCTCCCTTATTGTTTATTTTAACTACTAAGAACTGCACTTTATATGACTGGTAATAAATATCTGAATCCAAAAACCCCTAAACTGTTACATTGGTGAACTACAAAACTATTCATTCGCTTACATTTTGGTAGTTCTGGGAGTAAATTAAGTTGAAATTTACTGTATATGAATATTTAAAATTATGTCTTAAATCCTTAAGGTAGTAATATAAATGGTGTCAGAGCACTTTATAAATTAGAGAAAAGCGACAAAAACCGAAACACATGTGGAATACAATTAGGATATGGGTGTCTCATTAAAGATGAAACATTCTCTCCAGGCAATGTTTTTTTTTTTTCCTTGATGGTTTCTTCTAAGTTTCATCAGTCTTTTCTCATGGTGTAGAATTAGTTATTAGTGATTAGTAACAAGATTTAGTAAGAAGCTGTATAATCAGACTTAATGATTTTAAGTCTGAATGGTATGAGTTAATGCTAAATAAATATCCTATGAATATTTTTTCAGGTGTGATGATGTATACGCTGAAGAGCAAAATTCTCTAAGTGGGTTTCATTATAAAATGGGAAAATTGAGATTACAGTGCATTTAGATCAATGCTAATTTTATTTATTTTATCTTTAAAAAGTCTTTATCGGTGGGCTGAAATTCACCCCTGAGGTATTTTCATGGCTGCTAGAACCTACGTCACCAGTTTCACTATCACTCAGTCATTCTTAATTTTACTTTCTCATTGTCTAATTATCTGGCCTATGAAATTCATGAATATCCATATTCTTTTCGATAACTTTAAAGGCGTATGTTCTTTTGAATTTACCCTTTTCTATAGGGTTTGCCCCTTAATTCTATCCAAATGAAGATATAGCAGTGAGCAGTGCAGACACTGACATAAGCAATATTGAATTTTGAGCAATTCCGTCACTGCCACTTTCAGATTTATTTTTTATAAATGAGCAGATAAGTGATTATGGCACTAAAGTACAGTAACTACTCCTGTTAAGCAGTCACAGTTGTAAACATTTGGATTCAATAAAGTGAGAAAACTCTATAGAAAATGGACATTAAAAAATAAATAGTTTGCCAAAATGCAGATCTTTTAGAATTTCATAGAACAAGAGATTAGAATACGTCACAAAATGTATGCATATCGTAATATGTTCAGTTACTTAGTTAAATAATTTGAAACTAGGACCATTTTAATTTTTTTTTAGTTACTTCAAAGAGTCTGTTATTACATTTTATAATTAAATATTTTTAGAACAGTGAGTCATTAAAAACATAACAGAGTCAATAGAATGCAATTACATTTGTTAGTAGAGTACAATTCAAAACAGCATTTTGAAATATCATGTCATTAACAATGGAGCCCATATAGGCTCACGGTGGTTCAATAGCTTTCATAAACAGCAGATTCTAATTCAAGCGATGTAAAAATAGCATCAACAGATTTTCTGTTGTTAACTGTTGTATTATGGAGTGTCTATGACTGAATAATTGTAGTTCATATTTCTTAAACATAACATTTTGAAGACTGCTATTTATGTCTCAAGGTAAAATTGTTGGCTACTTCAGTCTATGACTGAAAGGAGGTCTGGAACTTTGCAGATAAATTACAGTGTCAGAGAAATAGTGAATCATATGAGCAGATAATGCAACAATGAGGTTATTTTTACTGATTACAGTACATATTTGTCCAATAAGTGCTTACAAAGCAACACTTACATATATTTCCTGTTACAGTCATTTCTAGGTGAATGAGTTTTTGCTTTTGTATTTTTTTATCTTAAGCAACAGGAGAAGAAAGTGATGGTGTAGAGGTACAGCTTGCACTTCCAGTAATTTTCCCAGTGATTTTTAGTCTCAGATTCCATTTACATACTCTTCATAAGTCGTGGAAAGTTGCATGACTACCAGTTATGTAGTGTAACACCCCCCATGATTCTGTCTCACTAGTACCCAACTGATGTATTAGATTTTGCCTCAAGTCGCAGGTGCAAGCTCTGAGTATTCAAGAGCTGAAAACTAAGGAGTTATCATCTGACAATACAGTGAATGCAATGCAACCACAAGGAAACTGCGGAATCACTTGCTTTGGATCTTGCAAACAGAAAATGGGCCTTGTCTGTCTGATGTCTTGTGTTTTACATACCATGGCAGAATGAAAAGAGGAAAAAAAAAGGGGGCTAAGATTGTGGTTGAACTTGTCATACCTGGAAAGCATTTGTACAGCAGTCAGGCAGCACATTATTGGTTGTCAAGAAAAGAGACAAACTCACAGTATCTTGAAAATGTGAAACTGTGCTGGAATGTCATCAGTTCATCTTGTGATGCCTGGGTGTGTAATCTGACATCCTCTGGTGAGAAGATCAGCAACAGTAGTTGCCAAGTTTGACATCTCCTCTGACTAGAAGTCATGTAATATGACCATCTTATCTAATCTGTTTTGCCTTCAGGAGTGGCTTTAATACAAGTAAACTAATCCACAACTAAAGTCACGCAGAATATTTCTGTCTTTTAAGATAGATGAGTTTAAAACAGATGTTTTTCAAAGGCAGATTTTGAATTTCAAAAATTTGTACAGTGTTTGAGATATCTCATCAGAAATTTCAATTTTTTGGCAAATTTTCGTGAAGAATAAGTGTGCAAAATTTCAATTAAATCAGTATTGAAAGCCGAGTTGCTTCTTCACTTTAATGGTAAAGTATCACAGTCCATGTTCGGATGCAGCCAGCAGTTTCAGCTTGAGACTCCACAGATTTTAAATCTCCATTGGGCACTTCTTAGAAAAACTGTTATATGTAAGAAATTCATCTGTTGTCTGTGTAAGTTATTTCAGCAATCACAGGCCTATTTGGGCCCTGTTTTTTAGCTATGTGATGCTGTTAAATAGTATTACAAATGAGAATGAGAATAAAATAATGATGTATAATGTTTTTTACTTACATCTCTTCTGATCAGAACAGGAATGTGCTGAACACAGGGTTTGTTACCGGTAAACATAAAGGGGAATTGAACTCTGTAATGTTAATGGGCTCATTTAGCTTCTTGATGAGACTCACAGATACTAAAATGTGATCTAAGTGTGATGATCAGACCTAATTGACAAACACATCCTGACACATTTGGACTTATTTCAGTAAATGAATGCAAAGTGTTTACCATTTCCATGTCCATTTTTTTACCTCAGTCATTTTAAGTGTCAGGCACAAATCTTTAAAATGCATCCTTTCAGCAGATTCTCATCCATGCTGTCCATAGTGTCTGACTGTTTAAGTCATACTTTTTTCTTGATCTTAAATAAGGGATAAAATAATTTAGCTGAATTCTTGTTGGCAGATAAATGTCACCTTAAATGTGATATTTATGAAACGTTTTTGAAAGAGCAAAGCAACTGTTAAAACACAATCCCTCAAAATTTGAATAGACGTTTTGAGTTTGTTACAGCAGTAGTATATTCAACCCCTTAATCGGTGGCAGTTTGAAATGTGGGGCACCTTCCTCCTCCAAATATTTTAAAAACTTTACTTACATTAATTAGTTAATGCGCAATAATCAAAATAAATTTGTTTATTTGCACAACATGCCTAGTGTCAGCTCATGTCAACATCCGTTAAAATTGTTTCTGACTTGTATTTATTCCATTTCTTTGTGAATACCTATATTTCCTGAATGATGGAAACAGGCCAAATGAGAGTCTATGTAAATCCTTGATCTTTTGGCAAGCAGGTGACCTGAGGCTGCCTTTTAATTGGTTGCTACAGTGAGAGTGGTCAAGGACTGGGCCCTGTATTAGCAGACACAGAATTATGCTATGGATGTGTTGTAGGACAGACGGAATTATATATTATTGGAAAATTATGGAGGTGGGGGTGCAGACATTGTAGGGTGGATGTTGGCAGAATGAGGAACTAGGCAATTTGGAGATTTGGATTTGACAAGTGCAACTGTTCCTTTCCACATCAATAGGCAAGTTATCAGGAGAATAATGGGATTATTGATGTAACAGACTGAAGTTTTGGACCACAGCATAAATAGGAAAGCTGGCATCAGGTTGGGCAGCATGGTGGAAATGGTATAATACATTTTATCTGGATTTGTCCTTTGGGTCTGGTACTGGACAGGCCAAGATGTGCATTAGCACTATGATGAGGACCACAAAAGCATGTGGAATGACTACAGTAGATAGATGGATAGATGTCAATAAGGGTCAGGAAATGATTAATAATAATAAACAGCCAGGATGACCAGGCCATTATGGGCAATTTAGCCAGTACATTGAGAAACACCCAATTCTTTTTGAAAGAAGATAAGGGACCTTCTTTATCTTTTATTACCCTAACCTTCTGCATATCTTTCCCAGCTTGGTCCTTTTTGTACAGCCAATTGGTACAGGTCCTTTTCTCCATCCTTAGTATCAATCCTCTCATGCAACTCATCATATGCCTTTTCTTTAGCCTTTGCTACCTTATGCCTTATCTCCTTGTACTCTTGTCTACTTTCTGCATCTCTCTGACTATCCCACTTCTTCTTTGCCAACATCTTCCACTGTGTAGTCTGCTGTACTTCCCCATTCCACCAACAAGTTTAGTTGTCCTTCTTCCTCTGTCCAGATGTCACACCAAGCACCCTTCTTGCTGTCTCCCTTACCACTTCTGCTGTAGTTAACCAGCTATCTGGTAACTCTTCACTGTCCATCTTATCTCCTCCACGAACTCAACCTTACAGTCTTTCTTTTTCAACTTCCACCATTTGATCCTTGGCTCTGCCCTCACTCTCCTCTTCTTCTTGATATCCAATATCATCCTACAGACAACCATCCTATGCTGCCTAACTATGCTTTCCCATGTCACCACTTTGCAGTCTCCAATCTCCTTAAGACTGACCCTCTTGCAAACGATATAATCTACCTGTATGCATCTTCCTCCACTCTTGTACATCACCCTGTGTTCCTCCGTCTTCTTAAATTATGTATTCATCACAGCCGTACCCATCTTTTTCTCAAAATCCACAACCATCTGATTTTCTGCATTCCTCTCCTTGACACCATACCTACCCATCACTTACTCATCTCCTCTGTTCCCTTCACCAATATGTCCATTGAAATCTGCTCCAATCACAACTCTCTCTGCCTTGGAGACACTCTGTACCCCTTCATCCAACTCACTCTAGAAATCTTCTTTCTCGTCCATTACACACCTAACTTCCTGGGTATATGCATAAACAATATTCATCTTCACATCTTCAATTTCCAGACTTTTAATCATTTGACACTTTTTTCACCTCCAAAACACTCTTGACATACTGTTCCTTTAGAATAACCTCTACTCCATTTCTCCTCCCATCCACACCATGGTAGAACAATTTGGACCTTCCTCCAATAACCCTGGCCTTACTCCCCTTCTTTCTGGTCTCTTGTATGCACAATATATCAACCTTCCATCTCTCCATCATGTCTGCTAACTCTCTCCTTTTACCAGTCATACTGCTAACATTCAAAGTTCCTACTCTCAATTACACTCTCTTCACCTCCCTCTTCTCCTTCTGCCTCCGGACATGCCTTTCCCCTCTTCTTCAACCAACAGTAGCCCAGTTTCCACCAGCACTCTGTTGACTAATTGTACTTGTGGTGACCATTGTTAGCCTTGGCCGATACGGTATGGAATTCTGTTTTGTTGTTCTGGCAAAATTTTACACCAGATTCCCTTCCTGACATAACCATCCCCATTTATCTGGGCTTTAGACTGGCATGAAGAAACATACTGGTTTGTGCAACCCATGTGGCTACGTTGGAGAATAAATTAAACCTGTAGAGTTTTACTGAAATAAAGTTTGTTAAGAATATTAACTACAGTTGGGTCAAAGGAATATTAAAACTGGTTGCTTTTTATCCTCAGCAGTTTGAACTTGTGACTTGATGATAGCAGCAGAAATTCATAATGTGGTGGGTAACTTCTGTCAGAGAGGAAACACTCCATTTTCCACAATAAAGTACATGCTTTCTAATACTTTCCATATTAGCACCATTCCAGGATGCTTTGCAAATGTAGAGCAGAGGATGACACCTTAAATTAATTCAACTGAAGCAAAACAAAATTTTACCATCCCCCAAACACCCCCAAAACCCCCCCAATATATATCTTTAATAGGCATTTTTGGTAATCTGCCTACCAGACATTACCACTTTAAAGGAAAAAGTCCAATGAATACAGTAAAGTCAATTTTTCTAAATAAAAGTTAAAGCATTTACCTGTTTAAGTCATTAAGTGCAGGGTGCACTGTCGCAGTCATTTTAATTTTGCCTTGGGCAGGTTCATGCAGTGGGATGCCAGCAACGGGTTGGGCGTGCCTCCAGGTCAGATCTGCTGGAGGTGCTGTGCATACCCTGTCATAAAGACTAGCGTTTCTTTAGTCCTGCCTTTGGCAAAGAGAGGTGCAAAGCGTTTTAGTTAAGAATGTGCATGCATGCATTTGTGTGAGGAATGAATTCTCAAAGAAAAGAAACTTACTTTTGTAGTGCGTATCAACTCTTCCAAGGAAGTATGCCGGGATGCACTCCAGTTCGTGTTTGTGCTCGCTCGGGCGCATGCAAGGCTGTTAGCCCTGTTTATTAAATGCCTTGCAAAGGTTGAGAGGAGCACCTGTGCAGAAAGCACCTGCGTCTATCACGGTTGGTGAAAGGCAAAAACGTGTCGCAGGATTGGGTAAAGATTTGTGCCCAGACTATAACAGGCACTTTCTCCATCTTAAGGGTTGTCTTTAGACTCAATGGTGTGGCTGGTATATATTCTTCTTCTTCTTCTTCTCTTTCTTTTTCTCTTTCTTCTCTTTCTTTACAAACAGCAACTTGTGCCTTATTTTGTAAATTTCTTGAATATATTATAGATATCTCCTAGTGTAGCTTTATTTTGGTGGAGGTAGTTATAGATTTTGGGGTTTGGTGCACTTTGTTTTTATTCTTGTATATGCACTTTTTTTTCTTGAAAATGTTTTTGGTATTTGTTGAACTTTAAGTTTCTCCCTGAACTCCTTTTCTTCATTTAGGAAGACTACCAATTTTTGTGTATACACATTTTTGTCTTTTTTTAATATTTGGGGACTGTAAACCTCAGTGTATATATTGCTTGCTATTTTTGATTTGGACATTGTTTTTGTTGTTTTGTTGCACCTGTAAATAAACCCACTTTTGTTTTGGATATTCCATCTTTTTGTGTCTGTTTTTCCATGTTTGACTTCTCACAAATCTGATCCTGGTCGGTCCTGCACTACAAGACGCCCACTGTGTGGTCTGGTGCCAACCTTGCCACTACACAGTTTGTCACAGGATGACTCAGTACACTTACAAATTCAAAGTGTATTGCAATGCAGGCTTCATAATGCAATTCTCCCTTGATACAGTACATCCTCAGAACAGACAAAGTAATAAATACATGATATTATTTTTAGAAAAGATGTGGAAAATAACACGCAATGTGGTCATTACTTTATGCAAATGTTTAAATTCTTCAGGGCATGTGTTTGGCCAAATATATGTTTTTATTGTGTTTTGTAATTAAAAAACTAAATTTGAAATGAGCCTCTGCTGTTTCACACATCCTGCATGGTCCTTTATATCCATCCATCCATCCATCCTCTTCCGCTTATCCAAGGTCGGGTCCCGGGGGTAGCAGCTTAAGTAGAGAAGCCCAGACTTCCCTCTCCCCAGCCACTTCTTCCAGCTCTTCCGGGAGAATCCCAAGGCGTTCCCAGGCCAGCCGGGAGACATAGTCCCTCCAGCGTGTCCTGGGTCTTCCCCGGGGCCTCCTCCCGGTTGGACGTGCCCAGAACACCTCACCAGGGAGGCGTCCAGGAGGCATCCTGATCAGATGCCCGAGCCACCTCATCTGACTCCTCTCGATGCGGAGGAGCAGCGGCTCTACTCTGAGCCCCTCCCGGATGACTGAGCTTCTCACCCTATCTTTAAGGGAAAGCCCAGACACCCTGCGGAGGAAACTCATTTCAGCCGCTTGTATTCGCGATCTCGTTCTTTCGGTCACTACCCATAGCTCATGACCATAGGTGAGGGTAGGAGCGTAGATCGACTGGTAAATTGAGAGCTTTGCCTTACGGCTCAGCTCTTTTTTCACCACGACAGACCGATGCAGAGCCCACATCACTGCGGATGCCGCACCGATCCGCCTGTCAATCTCACGATCCATTCTTCCCTCACTCGTGAACAAGACCCAGAGATACTTAAACTCCTCCACTTGGGGCAGGATCTCCCCCAACCCTGAGAGGGCACTCCACCCTTTTCCGGCTGAGGACCATGGTCTCGGATTTGGAGGTGCTGATTCTCATCCCAGCCACTTCACACTCAGCTGCGAACCGATCCAGAGAGAGCTGAAGATCACGGCCTGATGAAGCAAACAGGACAACATCATCTGCAAAAAGCAGTGACCCAATCCTGAGTCCACCAAACCGGACCCCTTCAACACCCTGGCTGCGCCTAGAAATTCTGTCCATAAAAGTTATGAACAGAATCGGTGACAAAGGGCAGCCCTGGCGGAGTCCAACTCTCACTGGAAGCGGGCTCGACTTACTGCCGGCAATGCGGACCAAGCTCTGACACGGTTGTACAGGGACCGAACAGCTCTTATCAGGGGTCCGGTACCCCATACTCCCGGAGCACCCCCCACAGGATTCCCCGAGGGACATGGTCGAACGCCTTTTCCAAGTCCACAAAACACATGTAGACTGGTTGGGCAAACTCCCATGCACCCTCCAGGATCCTGCTAAGGGTGTAGAGCTGGTCCACTGTTCCGCGACCAGGACGAAAACCACACTGTTCCTCCTGAATCCGAGGTTGACTATCCACGGACCCTCCTCTCCAGAACCCCGAATAGACTTTTCCAGGGAGGCTGAGGAGTGTGATCCCTCTATAGTTGGAACACACCCTCCGGTCCCCTTTTAAAGAGGGGACCACCACCCCGTCTGCCAATCCAGAGGCACTGTCCCCGATGTCCATGCGATGTTGCAGAGACGTGTCAACCAAGACAGTCCTACAACATCCAGAGCCTTAAGGAACTCCGGGCGTATCTCATCCACCCCCGGGGCCCTGCCACCAAGGAGTTTTTTGACCACCTCGGTGACTTCAGTCCCAGAGATGGGAGAGCCCACCTCAGAGTCCCCAGGCTCTGCTTCCTCATTGGAAGGCATGTTAGTGGGATTGAGGAGGTCTTCGAAGTACTCCCCCACCGACCCACAACGCCCGAGTGAGGTCAGCAGCACACCATCCCACCATATACAGTGTTGACACTGCACTGCTTCCCCTTCCTGAGGCGCGGACGGTGGACCAGAATCTCCTCGAAGCCGTCCGAAAGTCGTTCTCCATGGCCTCTCCAAACTCCTCCCATGCCCGAGTTTTTGCCTCAGCAACAACGAAGCCGCATTCCGCTTGGCCTGCCGGTACCTATCAGCTGCCTCCAGAGACCCACAGGACAAAAAAGTCCTATAGGACTCCTTCTTCAGCTTGACGGCATCCCTCACCGCGGTGTCCACCAGCGGGTTTGGGGATTGCCGCCGCGACAGGCACCGACCACCTTACGGCCACAGCTCCGGTCAGCCGCCTCGACAATAGAGGCACGGGAACATGGCCCATTCGGACTCAATGTCCCCCACCTCCCTCGGGACGTGGTCGAAGTTCTGCCGAAGGTGGAAGTTGAAGCTACTTCTGACAGGGGACTTCAGTCGGCATCCCAAATCATCCTAAAGGTTTTCAATATGTGCTGACCACTCAGGTTCTTCCACATCATTATAAACCTGGCTTTGTGCACAGGGGCACAGTCATGCTGGAACAGAAAAGAGCCTTCCCTAAACTATACAATTGTCTAAAATGTCTTTGTAGGCTGTAGCATTAACAATACCCTTAACAGGAATGAAGGGGCTTTCCCCAAACCCTGAAAAATAGCCCCACCCCATTATGGCTCATCCACCAAACTTTACAATAGGCACTGTGGAGTCCAGAAGGTTACATTCTGCAGGTATCTCCTTGCATGGCTATGTGCTTGATTTTATATGCAGTGGAATCACTTGACATCAGTCCCCAAACCCGTTGGTGGACACCGGCGGTAAAGGATGCCGTCAAGCTGAAGAAGGAGTCCTGTCCCTTTTGTCCTGTGGGACTCTGGAGGCAGCTCTGGAGGCAGCTAAGAGGTACTGGCAGGCCAAGTGGAATGCAGCTTTGGTGGTTGCTGAGGGAAAAACTCAGGCATGCAAGGAGTTTGGGGAGGCCATGGAGAACAACTTTCGAATGGCTTTGAGGAGATTCTGATCCACTGTCCAGCGTCTCAGGAGGGGGAAGCAGTGCAGTGTCAACACTGTATATGGTGGGGATGGTGCACTGCTGACCTCACTCGGACGCTGAGTCGGTGGGGAGTACTCAAGACCTCCTCAATCCCACTAACATGCCTTCCAATGAGGACGCAGAGCCAGGGGACTTGGGGTTAGGTTCCCCAAACCCTGGGGCTGGGGTCACCGAGGTGGTCAAAAAACTCCTTGGTGGATGGGTGAGATATGCCCAGAGTTCCTCAAGGCTCTGGATGTTGTACGACTGTCATGTTTGACATGTCTCTGCAACATCGCATGGACATCGGGGACAGTGCCTCTGGATTGCCAGACCAGGGTGGTGGCCCCCCTCTTTAAGAAGGGGGACCGGAGGGTGTGTTCCAAATACAGTGGAACCTCAGTTCATGAACGTCTCGGTTCACGTACAACTCGGTTCACGACCAAAAAGTTTGCCAAAATTTTGCCTCGGTTCACAACCACACACTCGGTATATGAACAAGTCAATTTCCCTTTCGGTTTGTGCGTGCCGATGATTTCCTGTTCTCGGTCAGACTGCCTGCCTGCTGCAGAGAGAGAGAGAGAGCGAGTGAGCCACGTGCCTGCTGGGAAGGGTGAGATTGCTGCACGTGTTTGCCTGCCTGCCTGCCTGCCTGCCTGCTTGTGCCGGGGGGTGGAGTTGGGGGATGGTTCGCGTGCACATACTGCCTGCCTTCTGCCGAAGGGGGTGTGGGGTACAGCTGAGAGAGAAAGAGAGAGAAAGAGCAAGTCGCGTGCCTGCCTGGCTGGTTCATTTAAGCAGAGCCGCTCCCTGTTCATTGTTCTCAGTCAGACATGTGTGCTTTACCTGCACTCTCTTTGTGCTCTACAGTATTTCGTGTGCTTTTGCAGTTAAATATGGCTTCTAAGCAAGTGAAGAGTGGTGAGAATAAAGTTTTGAAGAAAACTGAAATCAAAGTAAAGAAAGAAATTATTGAAAAGTTTGAGCGTGGCGTTCGTGTTACTGATCATGCTGCCGAGTACAAGAAGTCAAAATCTACAATTTCGACTATTCTAAAGCAGAAAGAATCTATTAAAGCACCTGATATTGCAAAAGGAGTTACAGCGTTAACCAGGCAGAGGCTTCAAGTGCTGGAAGAGATGGAAAAACTGTTTACCAACCAACCATTTTCCAACCCACTGAATCCGAACACAGGGTCACGGGAGTCAATCCCAGCCAACAAGCCAACCCACCGCAGGACACACACAAACAAAACACACACTAGGGCCAATTTAGAATCACCAATCCACCTAACCTGCATGTCTTTGGGAGGAAACCCACACAGACACGGGGAGAACATGCAAACTCCATGCAGGGAGGACCCGGGAAGCGAACCCGGGTCTCCTAACTGCGAGGCAGCACCGCTACCACTGTGCTACCCTACCAGTTTACTTTTTTACCAATTTGAGAACCCTCGTGCTTTCAAGCAGCACAATGTAAACAAAGCCAGACTGCCAGTAATGTGGGGGGCAAACACGAAGGGTTGGGTCACAAGAACTTTGTTTTTGGAATAGCTGCATGAGGCTTTCGCTCCCACCAGCTAAAAACACCAGAAACCCAAGAAATCAGAAGAGAGAAAACACCTGAAGGAAAACATCCCTCCATTGTGGAGCCAGACTCTTCCTCCTCACTTCATGCCAGAACTCGGCTCATGCAAGGTTAGTTTTCTTGGTGGTTTTTGTATTACGGATTTTTCAAAAATAAATTTTTCAGTTCGTAGCGTGAATTGTTGCAATGTTACTTTTCTCTTTTTTCAAATGTTCGCTTTTTTCCCTGTGCTTAAAACTCATTAAAGTGTTTACAGATGGAGTTGTTCATAGCGTGATTAGTTGCAATGTTACTTTTCTCTTTTTTCAAATGTTCCTTTTTTTCCGCTGTGCTTAAAACTCATTTTAAAAAAAGTGTTTACAGCAATCAGGCTGTAAAGCTAAAATAGCGTGATCTTGTTACTTTTTTGGTTGCTTGTGGTTGTTTTTTAAATAAATTTCGGATTTGTTCAAATGTTCCCCTCAGTTCAGAGAGAGAGAGAGCGAGCAAGCAGCACAGGGAGAGAGAGAGCGAGCACATGCTGCTGACAGAGTGGGGGGTGTGGGGGGAGGGAGGGTGTGATACAGAGAGAGAGAGAAAGAGAGCGCGAGCGATCCTGCTCGTGTAGCTGAGCAGGGAGCCTGGGTGTTTTGTGTCAGTGTTATTCAATGTTTTTACATTAGTTTACTATTACACTGTGCATTCTATGGTGTAATTAACTATATTTGTGCTTAATCTTTACATATATTTACATACAGTTTGTACGGTATGGAACGGATTAATTGTATTTACATACAATCCTATGGGGGAAATTGCTTCGGTTCACGATCAAATCGGTTTACTACCAGAGTTTTGGAAAGAATTATGATCGTGAACCGAGGTTCCACTGTACAGAGGGATCACACTCCTCAGCCTCACTGGAAAAGTCTATTCGGGGGTTCTGGAGAGGAGGGTCTGTCGGATAGTTGAACCTTGGATTCATGAGGAACAGTGTGGTTTTCGTCCTGGTCGCAGAACAGTGGTCCTCCTCTACACCCTTAGCAGCGTCCTGGAGGGTGCATGGGAGTTTGTCCAACCAGTCTACATGTGTTTTGTGGTCTTGGAAAAGGAGTTCGATCGTGTCACTCGGGGGAATCCTGTGGGGGGGTGCTCTGGGAGTGTGGAGTACCGGACCCTCTGATAAGGGCTGTTCGGTCCTTGTACAGTACAACCGGTGTCAGAGCTTGTTCCGCATTGGCGGCAGTAAGTCAAACCCATTTCCAGTTGGATTCCGCCAGGGTTGCCCTTTGTCAACTATTCTTTTCATAACTTTTATGGACAGAATTTCTAGGAGGAGCTATGGTGTTGAGGGGGTCCGGTTTGGAGGACTCAAGATTGGGTCACAGCTTTTTGCAGATGATGTTGTCCTGTTTGTTGTTGTCCTCAGGGTTGGTAGCGAGATCCTGCCCCAAGTGGAGGAGTTCAAATATCTCAGGGTCTTGTTCACGAGTAAGGAAAGAATGGAGCGTAAGATCGACAGGCGGATCAGTGCGGCGTCCGTCGTGGTGAAAAAGGAGCTAAGCCGTAAGGCAAAGCTGTCAGTTTACCAGTTGATCTACGTTCCTACCCTCACCTATGGTCATGAGCTATGTATGGGTAGTGACCAAAAGAACGAGATTGCGAATACGAGTGGCTGAAATGAGTTTCCTCTATAGGGTGTCTGGGATTTCCCTTAAAGATACGGTGAGAAACTCAGTCATCCGGGAGGGGCTCAGAGTAGAGCTGCTGCTCATCCGCATCGAGAAGAGTCAGATGAGGTGGCTCGGGCATCTGATCTGAACGTCTCCCTGGTGAGGTGTTCGGGGCATGTCCAACTGGGAGGAGGGAAGACCTAGGACACGCTGGAGGGACTATGTCTCCCGGCTGGCCTGGGAATGCCTCAGGATTCCCCCAGAAGAGCTAGAAGAAGTGGCCGGGGAGAGGGAAGTCTGGGCATCTCTGCTCAAGCTGCTGCCCCCACGACCCGACCTCAGATAAGCGGAAGAGGATGCATGGATGGATGTAAACACCTGAATTCAATAATTTGGAGCACTGTTCTCAAACATTTGGCAATATAATGTGTATTTCAATTCATTAATTAGCAGAGGATTAAACTTGAAAGGTTACTTTAGCTGCAAAGTAATCATAAGAAAATATTTTTATTACATTGAAAAACATTTGAAGAGTTAATGGGAACACAACCCGCCACAAGTTTTGTGACATCTGACCTGATGTATAAATGATACAAAAAAGCCAAAACAGGAATGCTTTGATCTTTATATCAGTCATGACTTGGAAAATGATGGGACAGCTTTTTCTCCTCCTGAATATTTGAGACAGCATGTTTTCCTAAACCAAATGGATGTTATCTTGTTTCAGAACAGAGAGAATCAATCAGTAAGTAACAAAAGTAGTCAGTCAGTCTGGCAGACTTGCTTTGATTGCTTGTTTTCATTTGAAGCAAGCAAAAGGCTTGGCAGTTTTTCATAATGAGAAAGGGCACCATGTCAATTGGGTGCCTGACAAAGGTATATTAATGTCTGCAGATAAAAGAATAGACACCAGCTTTGTTTTCTTTAAAAGAGGCAACATTGCTGCATTATTACAATTAGTGGATAATTAAAGCTTAAGGTTTTACTTGCACAAAATAAGCTTGTTTTTTTAGTTACATCTACAAGGAAAAAATACATCTTTTTCATTTTTCTTTAGTTATAATTAGCATAATTTGAAACAGATTAAAAATGTTTGAACCACCTTCAAATTTTCCTATCAAGTACAGTTTTATTGCAATTTTGTGATTTCCTTTTAAATTATATGTATGCATATACTGTACAAAAACTACAAGTGGGACATAAGAAATTTGACAAACAAGAGATGACTATTCAGTCCATCAAGCCTGTTTGTTTAGCTAAAGCTAAGCTGTCCCAGTATCTCATCCAGATTCTTCTTAAAGGTTGTCAAGGTTTCTGTTTTGACTACATGTCTTTGACACAGATGTTTACACAAATAACTGATGCAAGATTAGGGAAGAAATTTTTGTTGGTCCGTAAATCAGACAGGTTATCAATAACAAGCAGTTCAAAGATCGGCTATTGGGGCCGGAGGGAGTCACACAGACAAATGTAGAGAATTTTCTTGGCAGCTACAGAGCACCAAATTAGATTTAGCTGATTGACAACATGCTTCAAAGTACAGTATACAAAACTATCAAGTGCAATATGTTACTAAAAATTCATTTACTGCATTCACATTTAGATTTCTTCCTTGCAAACCTTGTTGCAGTCATTGACAAGCTTGGCAAAAAGTTTCATTAGGACATTGTAACATTGGAAAAGTGTTATCAGGGTAAGAGTAATCCATCAATACTGACCAACTATTATTGGACGCTGAAAGGGGAAATATCAGGTGCCTCATGTATAAGACCTTGCATATACATTTAGGCAAAAATGGCGTACATACAAAAAAAATGTGATCTATAAAGCTGTACATACACCTGGTCCTACTCCATGTTTGTTTATAGATCTCAAATGAACTTAAAAACTATGTGCTTGTGCACATGCTGTGTGTTCTCTAGGGTTTACTCCGATTTCTTTCAACAGTTGAAATACATGCAGCTTAGGTGAATTGTTGATGCTAAAGCATTCCCCAATGTATGTGTTTGTGTGTGTGTGTGCGTGCGTCTGTTCACACTGTGATGTGCTAGTGCTCTATCCAGAGGTTATTCCTGCTTGCACCCATTGCTTGCTAGGAGAGGTTCCAGCTGTCCCCTGCCCTGGATAAGCAGATTTAAAGAATGAATGGATCTATGAACACTATAATATGTCCTGCCTAATGAAGCTATCATTTGCATGTTGCCAGTCCTTCAAAGGAAAATACTCTACAATTTCAATTACACTTAGCTGTAGAGAGGTTTTTTCAACTTGAATATGCTGAACATAGTATCTTCCTGTTTTACACACCTGAGAGACACTTTTGTCAGCAAAAAAAAGCAAAAAAGTGGTAGCACACTTGGCTGTGGCATATACCTGCTTTACAAGTGGCGGTGTGGCGTTCTGAGCAAATCACTAACACACATCACACAAAAATCTAAAAAAAAAAGTGATATATGTCTCATTGATGAAGAAAATAAATAACAGAAGATGCTCAAACTTTCAAATTAGTTAAATCAGGCACACCCAAATGTTACAGTATGCATACAGTTTCTGCCTTCTTAATATAAGAAAACACTTATTTTGTCATAATTAAACAACTACAAAATTAAAAAGAAACACAATATTTTCTGTTAATTAGACACCCTTAATGGTGTTTGTGTCTTTTTTCATAATGATGACCTGCTTATAAGCCAATTAAACATTCTAGAGTCATCCTATTGGAGTGGTGTGCCTTCATTTCAAAGAGCGTCATGCAGAAACCACACAACTCCTGTTGTGTTAAAAGTTTAGGACAACCGAGTATAGAAAATGCAGGGATGGATGAATGGATACATTGACAGATGGATGGACAGTCATCAGAATGTCACTGACATGTTACTGAAATAAGCATTGCTGCCTGAAGTTTCTAAAATACCAACACTAAAAAAGTCTGCATAGGAATTACAGATAACTGAAACTTTCCAAAACATTTCATGCCAAATTCGTGTTTTAGAAAACATGACTTTGCATAAGAAACTTCTAACATGTTTCCAAGCATAAGCAAGTTTTATAAGTGGGACCTCACAAGCAGAGTACAAATGAAAACATTTTTAGCTCAAATGAACTAATGAAACGTGCCTGCTAAATTCAATAAAAGATAACTTAATATTTCTCTAGATTCTTATTTGATACAGTTGATTTGAAACTATATTTATGTTCAGCTTAAAGCTGTCTGTCATACCCATCACAACATTTTTCAGGAAGTAAAACCTTTCAAAAAATCATGCTCCAGTGAAAGACATGGCAAACCTTACTGCAATCCTTTATTCTACTCTAATCAGTATAGCAGGCCTACCAAGAGTCATTACGAAAGGTAAGAAAGTCGAAGCAAGCTTAATGCTATGGAAGAAAAAAGAATTGACATTTGTGAAAAAAAAGTTTCAGACAGAAAATATTGATGAAATGAAAACCAGAAGTAAATACTGGGTTGGCAGGTGACATAAAGTAATTTTAAACAAAACAAATTAGTAACCTTAACTGAGTAATAAAAGTTTTGGCCTCTGTTGCCCAAAATTCAGATTGCAACTTAAAAATAATAACAGTCAGTGTTTATGCTCACCAGTGGAAAGAAGTAGCAATTCAGAAAAAAAAATGGATTGTTTATGCTGAAAACTAACCAGCTACAGTGCATCTGGAAAGTATTCACAGCACATTGCTTTTTCCACGTTTTGTTATGTTACAGTCTTATTCCAAAATGGATTAAATTCATTTTTCTCCTCAGAATTCTACACACAACACCCCATAATGACAACATGAAAAAAGTTTACTTGAGGTTTTTGCAAATTTATTAAAAATCAAAAAAACTGAGAAATCACATGTACGTAAGTATTCACAGCCTTTGCTCAATACTTTGTCGATGCACCTTTGGCAGCAATTACAGCCTCAAGTCTTTGAATATGATACCACAAGCTTGGCACGCCTATCCTTGGCCAGTTTCGCCCATTCCTCTTTGCAGCACCTCTCAAGCTCCATCAGGTTGGATGGGAAGCGTTGGTGCACAGCCATTTTAAGATCTCTCCAGAGATGTTCAATCGGATTCAAGTCTGGGCTCTGGCTGGGCCACTCAAGGACATTCACAGAGTTGCTCTAAAGCCACTCCTTTGATATCTTGGCTGTGTGCTTAGGGTTGTTGTCCTACTGAAAGATGAACCGTCGCCCCAGTCTGAGGTGATGAGCGCTATGGAGCAGGTTTTCATCCAGGATGTGTCTGTACATTGCTGAAGTTATCTTTCCCTTCATCCTGACTAGTCTCCCAATTCCTGCCGCTGAAAAACATCCCCACAGCATGTTGCTGCCACCACCATGCTTCACTGTAGGGGTGGTATTGGCCTTGTGATGAGCGGTGCCTGGTTTCCTCCAAACGTGACACCTGCCATTCATACCAAAGAGTCCAATCTTTGTCTCATCAGAGCAGAGAATTTTGTTTCTCATGGTCTGAGAGTCCCTCAGGTGCCTTTTGGCAAACTCCAGGCGGGCTGCCATGTGCCTTTTACTAAGGAGTGATTTCCGTCTGGCCACTCTACCATACAGGCCTGATTGGTGGATTGCTGCAGAGATGGTTGTCCTTCTGGAAGGTTCTCCTGTTTCTCCACAGAGGACCTCTGGAGCTCTGACAGAGTGACCATCGGGTTCTTGGTCACCTCCCTGACTAAGGCCCTTCTCCCCTGATTGCTCAATTTAGATGGCCGGCCAGCTCTAAGAAGAGTCCTGGTTAAGCTACAGAAACATCTCAAGGATGATCAGGGGAAACAGGCTGTGAATACTTATGTACATGTGCTTTCTTAATTATTTTATTTTTAATATTTTTGCAAAAACCTCAAGTAAACTTTTTTCACATTGTCATTATGGGGTGTTGTGTGTAGAATTCTGAGGAAAAAAATGAATTTAATCCATTTTGGAATAAGGCTGTAACATAACAAAATGTGGAAAAAGTGATGCGTTATGAATACTTTCCGGATGCACTGTAAATCTCTTAATTTGTTATTTTTTGTAATGCATATAACCTGAGCAAGCAGACCCAGTTTGTTGTTATCATACACTCCCTTGTGTGTTCAGGTCCATTTGTACTTTATCATAATCAGCATGAAACAGAAGAATAGAACTTCAGTTAAAATAAACCTGACGTACTTTATTCTGGTTCTGTTTTTGTGAACACAATATTTTCTGTCCTCTCTGTTGCTCCTTTCTTTAATACATCTTACCTTTTCACTATCTTCAGTTCTTTCAGAAGTCATATACACAATCTTTTTCAGGATGGCAAGCATTCTGGTTAAACTGAAGGCACAGCACAATGGATTGTTCTAAGCAGACAATTTCAGCACTAATGAAAAAGGTGATTGTCCTTGCCTGACAATCCTGCATAGCGCAATAAACCTTTGGCAACATTCCACTTGCTATAGAATGTCTGTAATAAATCTAAAACGTCATCAGGATGTGGATATAAGAGGCAAGCCTTACACACACCTTTATTTTATGATGATCTTTGATTACTGCTGTAGGAGATGAGGATTTGGTAGAATGTGAAAATGTGATACACTAAACTACATCATTGTTTTAGGTCCTTCAAATTTAGACAATGGTTAATCTTATAGCTATGCAGTTGAAAGTGCACATTTGTAAATTTTCTTATTGGCAACCTGAAATAAACTCACTTGGAAAGCTGATTTTTATCTGTTGCTCAAAACACCCTGTAGTCAATTTGATTCCTTCGTTTAATTTTAATACAAGGATTACTTGGTGGTGAATTATTTAGGGTTGCTGTTGCACAGCTCCATAAGACTGGATTTTAATTCCGTCACCACATTTATAGCGTTTAGATGCTTTTTCCAGTTTCTGCATGTATTTTGCTTTAAATGCCGAAGCTGTCATTGTCAACGCTGACCCATATAGATATATATGTGAGGATAAATAAATAGATGTAATCCTCACAGTGCTGCCAGCTTTGTCCAGCCGAGAATAAGTTTTGTGGAGCAGAAAGATAAATACATCCTTTACTCCAATCTTTGTCCAATACACAGACTATAGTGGGTCCAGGCGGTCTACCACAAGCAGACTAAGAGGTCTTCATTGTATGAGATGTTAGTGTGTGATCTGTAGTGATCTGTAGTATGCATGGTGCTCTCTGGAACCTTGGGGACACACTGAATAGGTGAAAGAGGACACCACAAAGTTCATCAGCACAGGCTTTAAGTACTCGAGGACCGGCTCCATTTCGTCCTTCAGTGTTTCCTGTGTGTATCTTCTGCAGTTGTCTTCTTTACTTGGACTTCAGTTATTGACAGCCCATACTGATGGTCAGAGGTGGACTTGACACTGGCCATTCCATTTGACACCGTAGAAGTTGTTGATGTAGTAGGAATGAGGTTTGGGAGACTGATCATTGGAAGATGGTGGTCAGTGGGAGAGAAAATCAATGGTGCCATATCCAAAAATGGTTTCTTTCTTGGTCCTGAGGGCGCTAGGTTACAACTGCTGCAACATCACTGTTCATTCAATTTCCTATAAAAAAACTGACTTAGGAATGGGGTATTATGATTTACTTTTTTAAAATAATTCCCAATAGTGATTTTCAGGAATGCTTTTATATGATCTTATTTTGGATTAAATTGTTCTTTTTACTTATGGTGATCTGAGCTTTAAGTTTAATACCTAAAAAAAGAATGAAATCAAATACATAGCAACACAAATTTTAAGAAACCGCAGCTTTATATAGTTTTAATCAAATTTTCATACTTAAATTTTAACAAAGTCACACAATCTGTAACAAACTAAAGAAATCGGTAACATTACATTCTTAAATAATCCCTAAATCCAATTGACAGTTGCAGGGTGCCAGTGATCAATCCTAAATGGGGGTCGGTCTATCACAGGCCCCACTCATGCACACAACCACACTTATATGAGGCCAGTTTTAATCAACAATTGGCCTTCCATACATTTCTTAAGAATATGGCATGAAAATCCAAGTACAGGAGAAACGTCCTCACAGCAACAGGTAGAATGTGCACACTCCATGCAGACAACAAGAAGACAAAAATACATGTCTTAATTCATGCTTTCTCAGATAAAATAAAACATATTTATTTACAAAAACCTCATTTGTCCATGAAGCAATCATTGCTGAAATTTCAAGGAAACCACTGAACAACAACAATATTTTTTCTTCTATAGGAATGCCTCAGTGGGCTTTACCAGGCCCCTGGCCTTGACTCCCTAAGTAAACAAGAACCCACCCCATAAGTAGTTTGGGCGTTCAATGGGTGTCAAAAATGGAGTAAATAAATACACAAAACAGAACACAAGTATTCCTCGTCACAGAGCTAAATGGTCAATCTATCATTGCCACCACAGAAATACAATGAAATAATATAAACTAGAAGGCAAAATACAAAAATAGATTACAGTACTCTCTAAATGCAGAACTATCACACATGAGGATACAGATTTGTTCAAATACATCAACAACAAAGTGGAAAGTAATTAACATAAATTATAAATAACAATATGTGTCCCTCTTTCAATTGTAGATCCACTGCCAGATTGTAGAAAATATGTCAGATAAGCCAGGCACAGCTAGAGTCCTGGAGACCTCGGACAACAAGCTGCCTCCCCCTATTGGCCAGTATCATAGGTCAAAAAAGAAAGACAACACTTATTAAACTATAGGAAGCTTTAGTACAAACCCACGTGAATAACCTGTTTTTTTTTTTTTTTAGAAATACATCAATTTGACCTACTGTATCTTGGGAACTATTAATTTAAATTTAAATGAAGTTAAATAAATATATAGATGACATGATGATGGCATGGTTAGTGCTACTGCCTCACAGATATGAAAAATTCTGCTCAAGTCCTGAGCCAGCCATTCACTGTGTGATGTTATATGTTCTCCGCATGCCTGCTGGAGTCTTTTTCTTCAGATTAATGTTTCTACTAGATGATTAATTATGCTTTGTCTAGTACAAATTTTCAAGTACTGATGATAATGCCACATAGCCCCATAACCTTAGAGTGACTGCACTTTGCAATAGGCTGATGTGCCATTCAGGACTCGATCCTTCCTGTTCCCATCATACTGCCATGATAAACTCCAGTCAAATGATATCAGATCATCCAGCACAGACTTAACTGGTGAAAGCCCAGGTGGGGACAGATGGCCAGTTGGCAGAGGTCTCCACATTTATGACATTATGCATTGTAGCTGATTATGGAGCCCTCCAAATTTTATTTTCTCCAGAGATTCTTTTGACTGGATCTTTTGTTTTTTTTTTTGTCAAATGTCCATAATTCAACAATCATGTTAATAGACAGATAATATTGGGCTCCATCTATGTTAATCAGTTTGGAACTGCTTTGTTTTTCTGTATATTTAAAACATCCGTATCTTTATATAATTCAATTTATTATTAAGTAATTAGTAATCTCTAAAGAGGTAATTGCCCTTTACCTGTGAACTTAATCACTAAAGAGTGCTATACAGAAATAAACTGGATTGAATTGATAATACAGAAGTTAGTGTTGAGGCAAATAAAGGGGATGCTCTCTTTACTACTTCCTGCCTGTAGCCTTCTACAACCATAGATTATAGCGACCACTCCTTGTCAAACACAGACAGCAGCAACCCCACACAGTTAATCACAGCCATGTCAGCACCACCTTCTGCTTTAATGGATTGTGCTCTTTGCCAAAGACCCTTTGATTTTTTACAAACAGACATGACAGGAACATATATTCTAATACATTAAAAGTTGCAGTTAAAGGAGGAAGATCTGTAGCCACATTCTGTAATGACTCCTACAGTATTCTGTAGCCTGCAGTTCATCATACCAACTTGAATGATTTACTGCAATTCTTCAGGCATATGAGCAGCCTGGTTAGGTGTAGTGAGTCCCTGTTACAGAACTATTAATGAGACACAAACCTGTTGAATTTATCAGATCCACCAATGCATAGCTGAGTGCATTTGAGGGATTTTTGGAAGCAAAGCCAGGCAATAGCTAAACAAATTGCCTAGAGAACACCTGGGTAGTGATCTTATATTTCATTTGATAAAATTGCATGGTCTGTAAGTCCCTGAAGTAGAGGAAATTTCCTATAACCCATTTTAAATATTAATGAAATTAAAATTAGTCCAGTAACTGCCTCTTTTGGGAACGTCTCATATTATTAGGAATCTCAAGCACTTAGTTATGTAGAAATAATGGGATTCTTACTAGACTGTTCAGCAGTGGATGTCAATATGTATTTTTTCCTAATAACTGAAAATGACTTTCATTGTTGTTTCAGGGTAGTTAACCAAGCTGCAAACAAATTGACATGAAATTTGTATTCCCTTCTTATGATCTTGGAGCGTTATTGTCATTTGAATTTTAAACGTATTGAATACTCAGATTAAATGTAGAGATGAGAGTAACTGATAAGTAGGGTATGTGACGATGTGGGTTCGTTGCATGCTCCCATCTTCTGTCTGGGAGCCCTTGAAACCATCACCGTCTCTAATGTCACTGATGAGCTTAGCAGTGAGGCAAAAAATAGCAAGGGAATGCTGAAAAAGTGCCAAGTGCTTTTATTAAAACAATCAACAAAACAAGGTTTTCAAATTAAAGTGCAGGGCCTTCAATATGTCAATAAATCTATACTAATAAAAGGCAAAGCCCTCACTTACTCACTCACTCACCCCATTTCAAAATTCTACGCGTAATGGTCATAACTGGAACATATTTTCGTCCATATACTGTACTGTAATAGACTGCAGCTCAATAGCCGTGGGAGGTGGAGTTTCGTATTAAAGCATTTAACCAATCACTAAAAGGTAAAGCCTTCACTGACTCACTCACTCACTCACTCACTCATCACTAATTCTCCAACTTTCCGTGTAGGTAGAAGGCTGAAATGTGGCAGGCTCATTCCTTACAGCTTACTTACAAAAGTTGGGCAGGTTTCATTTCGAAATTCTATGCGTAATGGTCATAACTGGAACATATTTTCGTCCATATACTGTACTGTAATAGACTGCAGCTCGATAGCCTTGGGAAGCGGAGTTTCGTATTAAAGCATTTAACCAGTAACATTTCAGTCAGGAAAGCCGCCTGTGACAATATATATATATATATAGATATATATATAGATATAGATATATATATATATATATCTCCTTTGGGGTGCGAGCAGCTGTTGCTGGGGGTGCCAGAATCTATCGAGGAAGAAAAATGAAAAACATTATTTGTACAAAATCTTAATTTATCTATCCATTCTGAAATAATTAAATGGGCAGGCTGTTTCGTATCAGTGCAATATGATGCTTGTTAAAACGGATGACTCCTGCTCTTACGTGCACTTACTGTAGTGCTGCGTGGGTATTATGAAATATTGTATCTGTTCAAGTTCTATTTAAATTTTAAATATAAGTAATTTTTATTAAATACTAAATAGAACCTACTTGTATCCAAATTCGAGCTGTTGAGCTGTCGCCTGCCTGTCTGGATAAGTCACCCTCGCTTCGCTCTTACTTTTTTACCATTTATTTAATCATGGCTAGTCGTGAAAAAATTAGAACATGGAAGGAGGATTATACTGAGTATGGCTTTACCAAAACAATTATTGATGGCAAATAAAGTATCCATTATTCATAAAGCTTCAATTGGTGATCTGTTTTTCTGTGTTAACCTCATATTTTTTCATACTTCTTCTCAAACCAAGGGGGTGCAAGGATAAAATGAATCGGGAAGCGCTGATATATATATATTGAATAGTTTTACTGTCAAATAATGCAAACAGTACGTGGCACGTGTTTCGCCTTAATTCTGGGCTCATCAGGCGTACACACTCACTGCACCCCCTCTCGGGAATTGAACCTCGGACGTCAGTGCTAGAGGCAAAGCCTCTAGGTTATCTTTCGTGTGGTTCGTTTATTTGACAGTATGTAGATCAGGGTGTATATATATATATACTCCTGTAGCCACAATAAATGCCTTTATTTTATAGACAAACCAGGGATGAACAAGTTCCTTTCTACTGCTGCCACAGCCACAACAAACATAAAAAACATCAATAATAACTCATAAACTTGCAATATTATTTAGGAAAATCGCCACATTTTACTTTCCAAAAATTTGGATTATTTGTAAACAAAATCCATGTCCTCTCTTTCCTCAAAAACAGTTCAATTACTCTGTCGTACAGATTATCCGTGCGCTTCAGTTCCATCAAAACCTCACTTTCTATCGAAGCTAATGCTGAAAGTTGAACCCGCCCAATGGTATTTCTGGCATAAGTTTGATTTCGCTTTAGGGCTGAAAATGTCCGCTTGACAGAAGCAGTATACACAGGAATGCTCACCGCCAAATATACCAATGTGAACAGCTGCCCCATGCTCTCATTCAGATTTTTCTGATGAAGGAAGTTAAGGAGATCAGTGGGAGATTCTCCTGCAAAATCATCCATGGCATACATTACAGTCAGTTCTGTTTTTAGCCGAGACAGATCAAAAAGCGCTCCGTGGCTCTTGTGTTAAACCGGAGAAGGCTGCATGTGTGAAATTTTTCTTGTATTCCCGAAACTTCTGGGGCTCGAGGAGTGTGACAAACATCAGGTTTTCATGGTCTTGAAATCTGCTCTGTGTCTGGCAAATAATATTGTCCAGAATCCTGCCATGGAGTTGGCCGTAGTGCAGGCAACAATCTTTCGCTCAGAGCATTTGCCGTGCGTTCAATGGCCTTGTAGAGTTCCTCATATCGGCTTCTATCCAATCAATGGGTCTGAATACGGTGACGTTGCCGTACGCCTGCTAGAGGGCCCTACTGACACCAACTCAAAATCTGATTGGTTGAAGCAAAAGGTTAATCGACATTTATTCTGTGGTTGAGTGGCTTCTCTGCCTGGCAACAAATGATGGCTGAAATGTGATTGGTTAAATGCTTTAATATGAAACTCTGCCTCCCACGGCTATCGAGCTGCAGTCTATTACAGTATATGGACGAAAATACGTTCCAGTTATGATCATTACACGTATATGTGTGTGTGTTTGTGTATGTATGTATGTGTATTGTGGTCCCCGGCCGGGCTCCAGACTGCGAGGGGGCGTCTGCCCTGGTTATGTTGGGGGCCTCTGGTGAAGGGCTTGGAAGCCCAGCCCTGTAGGGACCCATGGCTACCGCCAGGCGGCGCCCCAGTGCCTGAATGTCCCGGGAGCCCAGCACTTCCGCCACACCAGGAAGTGCTGGGGGGAAGACGACGGGGTACACCCGGACGGCTTCCGGGTGCACAGCCGGCACTTCCACCACACTGGGGCATGGCTTCGGAGGAATGCCGGGAAGCAGCTGGAGCCCATCCGGATTCCCATTTAAGGGGCCGCCTTCCTCCAGTCATCGGTGGATGTCGGGTGGAAGAGGACAGAGCTGGAGAGAGGCGGCCAGGAAGGCATAAGGACTGTGAGGCCTGGTCATTGGGGGAATTGGTGCAAGAGGCACTGGGGAGTGCACGTTAAATTGTAAATATATTGTAAATAAAGAGTGTGTGGTGAGAAACAACGATGTTTGTCTGCCTGTGTCTGGGTTCAAGTCCACAGTATATATGTATATATATATATATATATATATATATATGATAAAAACACTCATAACAGTGACAAAACAATTACATTGACAATCATGTTACGTTATTTTCAAAAGTTTTCCTTTTCTTTTTCATTACTTCTTTAACACACTAATTCTCCCCTGGGAAGCGCGGGTATTTTGCTAGTAACCCATAAAACAGTTGTGAAAATGTGGAAGTTAAAATCAACAGAAAAAGTCTTCTTAAAAACATAGAGTTTAAAATAATGCAATAAGCAATATTTTAAAAACAACAAGCCCGATGCCTTTTTACCTGCGGCTCTCGTGCTTCCCCCGTCTGAGCTTCTCAATAGGGGATTCGCTCTACCTGCAGCTGGCCTTCTCTCTGCTTGCAAACTGGTCGGTCGCCTTTCCGAGCCCTGGCTCCGGTAGACACCACCGAACAGTGACTTGGGATTCCCCAATGGGATTCTCACGCTGAGTACACCATGTCCCAAGTCCTGACTCTCACTGCCTTCCGCGGCCTTACGCGGAGAGTCATCCGCCTTCCGGTCACTCTCGCCCTTCAAAATAAACTCTGCAGGAGTGACCACTACTGCTACTCCTCGGGTGTCGGCTGAACACCCAAGCTCCCTGATCAGCTGTGCGTGAGCCGTTGCTTGCTCGTTCTCCCACACCGACTTTTTCTTTCTCCCCACTGCTTCCTGCTTTCCTCCTGCAACCTCCTGTCGTTCTTTCTTTTTTCTTTTCTTTTTCCTTCTCTCTCTTTTTCTTCCTTAGCCAACTCACGCTTCTCTTTATGAAGAGGGCATGGCAGCTGTGGCAAATCAGCAGCCCCAGGAACAATCACGTATGCGGACGGTTTCTCACTTGTGAACTTAGGTGAGAAACTCCCACATCGCGAATTACCTCGAGAACTGCTTCAGACACACAACCACCATGCCCCCTCACCAAGCCGCGAGCACTGTGATTATTTATTTTAAAAGCGGCCCTTTGACAGGAGCTGTGGACCCGCTATACCACAGGGTAATATGTCAAAAAATAGGATTTCTATAGTGGCATGCAGTTATATAAGAAGAAAAAGGTTCAGGTACCAGATGCTGAAGGTATCCCACATGCACATTGCTAATTAGGTGGTACATACAATAATGTCTTCCTAGGATTCAAAGACACAAAGGTCACATGAAGTCAGCTACTTTGGTGGATGTGTGTCAGAGGGTTTGCGGCTGCTTGGCTAAAATTCAGCTTTCTGCTGAGCAGGAACTGGGGATGTCCTCTCAAACAAGCAGGATGACAATTAAGTCACTATCAGCACCATAATGATGAACATCCCATTTGCCAATGGTTACTTAAAATATCTTTGTTATTGTCACATCATCACTGTACAGACTTTATGTCTCTATTAGCTTCTGATAGAGATAGTGGAGGAATTACAGTGCAAGCCAAAACCAAACCTTATAGCAACAACCAGATTTATTTTTATCAAATAGTGGCAACAAATGAAAAATTCACAACATGATGGCACATATAAATAGAAACAGATGGTTTATATAAAACTAATCTGTAGAACAATGTGTGGTTATAAGAGCATTAAAACAGCTAGTACATGACTTATTTAAAGTAATATTCCACCCAAATATTTTTCTTTTAATATGTTACTTACCCCACATACTTTGTAGTGATGACTGGCAAAATGTTTTAATCTCATGTTTTCATACAAATTGGAGAGAAAAAACTACACATTATAATAAGAAGAAATAGAGGCTAGTGCTTCACAATGCTAAACAGTGTGAAAAATGTCCATAGAAAAACGAAATCTCACTTTATTCATGTTGCATAATCCACATGTCTGTTATCCAGTCATACGCTCAAAATGTACAAAATGTATGCTTTTTTGCTAATATATTTTAAAATAGTTGCTAAAAAAAAAAACTAAAGTCTAATGGGATTGACATTTTGAACTGAAGACTTTCTCATTTGTTGGTTAAGAGTCCTGTCCTCAATTCAAAAAAATCATTCCTATGAGATATTAGTTTCCCATTGATGATATTTGCTGATCATTCCGGAAGTATATATTCTTATATACTTACTAGACATTAAGCCCGTTACAAAAACAGGCGTTAGAACAGTAGTGCATAAACATTAGTAGGAACAGTCTATATTAAATGGCAAGGGACCTTGTATGTGGCTGTAATATGCGTCACTGTATTATGTTTAATTTTCTCTCAGTAATACTGGTTTGTATTTCCGTAAAATGCCTGTAATTTTGTCTGACAGTAATACAGTGGAACCTCGGTTCACGACCATAATTCGTTCCAAAGCTCTGGTTGTAACCCGATTTGGTCGTGAACCGAAGTAATTTCCCCCATAGGATTGTATGTAAATACAATTAATCTGTTCCACGCCGTATGAACTGTATGTAAATATATATTTTTTTAAAGTTTTTAAGCACAAATATAGTTAATTATACTATTGAATGCACAGCATAATAGTAAACTAAATGTAAAAATATTGAATAACACTAAGAAAACCTTGAACAACAGAGAAAACCAACACTGCAAGAGTTCGCGCTATAGCCTTACGACCCCCTTGCTAAAAACACTTTTTTTAAGCACAGGGAAAAAAATTAACATTTGAAAAATCCGTAATTTAATAAACAACCAAGAAAAGTAACATTTCAACAATGCACGCGCACGCCTGTGTGTGTATGTGTGTCTCTCGCGCGCCTGTGTGTGTGTGTGTGTGTTTGTCTCTCTCTCTGCACACACAGGGAATGCACGGGAAGAGACTGAACACGCGTGCGTGTGGCCCAGCGCATGCACTTCACCAGAAGACACACACATGGACACCTGGACACACACAGGGGTTTTATTAAAGAGGATATTTATTCATTTTTTTTCTTGGCCCCCACTACTAACCATATGAGATAAGTAACATATAAAAAGGTATATATATTTTTTGGTGGAATATTCCTTTCATGGGGAACAGTTTATTTTGAGGGATCTGGAGACCTTGTCTCCTCCGAACAGCCAAGAAGGCACAGAGAAATATGACAAACCTCAATACAGCACACAGAAAGTGTATGTTTCAGAAATGTTATACAAAGAAATGATTATAAAACCTAGTAACCTATTTTCCAGGTTTTGTACAATAGTACTTTAGATTAGATTTGCTATTTGTCAGATAAACAAAAAGATGGGAAACAACAAAAGACAGGTTGTGAGAAGATGATGTCACTGCATAAATAAAAAGATAGATCATACTTGATCATGTTTTTTTTTATATTTTTATTAACTTGAATAATGTATAGGGCAGCACGGTGGTGCAGTGGTAGCGCTGCTGCTTCACAGTAAGGAGACCTGGATTCGCTTCCCATGTCCTCCCAGTGTGGAGTTTGCATGTTCTCCCCCCGTGTCTACGTGGGTTTCCTCCGGGTACTCTGTGGTGGGCCGGCACCCTGCCTGGGGTTTGTTCCTGTGTTGGCTGGGTTAGGCTCCAGCAGACCCCCGTGACTCTGTGTAAGGATATAGCAAGTTGGAAAATGACTGACAGACTGAATAATGTATACTGTTTTGAAGCACTATCACACCTAAATGCACCCCCATTTTAAGGTTAGACATTGTCACTGGTGGCTGAGTGCGGTCAGCAATCAGCCGTCTATTTAAGGAGCCGCCGCCCTGCAATCAAGGCCGGAGTCGGGTGAGGAGGAAGACGAGGTCGGTGCAGAGGAGGCGAGACGAGGAGAGGCGGGGAGAGGCCCAAGTGTGTGATTTGTGTGAAGAAAGTGGCTATTGAGAGCCTGGACTTTGGGAGACTGTAGGGCTTGGTGGCGGTGCACTTAAGACTTTGTATATAATAGAACTGTAAATAAACGTGTGGTGATGGCTGAAACGGTTTCCGCATGTGTGTGTCTGGGCCGCTCTATTTCACAACATGTAATTTTAAAATAATTTTGGCCCTTTTGGCTGATTTTGGATTCACATTGTTTAGATTTTACATCTATTTTGTTGACTATTTTTGATATACATATATCCTTATTTTTATTTATTTACAAATATACATATATCACCATTTTGGTCATGTTATGTTTGTTCCATAGGTTATATAAACTGATGTGCTCCAAAACTTTTAACATTATTTTTATCAAGAGCAGGAAAATCATTTCCTAAAATGTCTGCTTTTTGATTCAAAATATGTTTTTATCAACTCTCTCTTTTTTAATTTCTAGCACTTATATCTGCTGGATGTTGCACAACAAGCTGTAGAAGTGTCAAGCTCTGGGACAGGTAATATATTTTGTTACATTTGATGAAAACCTGCAGATTAAATCTTAGAAAAATACATTCTTTGATTATTTTAATAAGTTTTAGAGGTCTCAGTTGATAGATATTTTTCATTTTCCGTAATAATCATGAACTGAGTGAAAAAAATGTAAACTTGCAAATGATGGGTGAAACATCCCATAAATAAGAATGACTTAATAATAACTGTTCATATACCTGCTGAGGTCTTGCATCTAAGGAGCCTTTGATAAGGCACCAGAAAATTGATGAAACTCTAGTGACAGTACTTAGTTCCTCTTGTTAATGTAACCAGTTCCAATGTGAAATGTTGCTTTCTCTTTTAACAAACCTCTTTCATTTGAATAACAATCAATTTAATTATTTTTGTAGCTTTGATGCATCTTGACAAAAACCCCTGGAGCTAGTTATTTGCACCCAGGTCTAAACTGGAACTAATTTGCTCACAAGCCTGTAGCAGGCATGATGCACTGAACCTCTATCAAAAACCTGAGGAAGCCTCTATTAAACCTTCACGAAGATGAACATTACGGAATTTCTTCAGTAACCATTAGATGGACTGCCTTCGATTGTTTCAGTTTCCTTGTTTTATTCAGTAACCGTCTTGATCAGTCCTGGCATTAGTTTGATGAAATCCTGTTGTCATAACAGTGTCCTACCTCCTGTAAAAGATCATCTGTTATTTTTATATTAACAATGATTGAGAAAGGGGGCAAAGGTTTCTTTAATTTAGTGAAAATATAAAGGACCCACTAGCTATGTGAAATACTAATTAAAAGTTGTAAACCCTACAATAATTACAGATTTTTGAAAACTCTGTTTATAGTTTAGCAAATTTTGCTGCTTCCTCTAGACTGCTAAATGTACAGTAATGCGTCCATCCTCCATAAGCTTGGGTCTAAATGGTAATCTAACCTAGGGATATTATATTAAAAATTTTTACTGCTATTTTTCATTATAAGGAGCCTGAATTTTCATCTCTGTATTAAGCTAAACAGATTCTTGCTAACTCTTTTATTCTGTGTAACTTTTTATGTTGGAAATGAACTCTGAAGACAATAAAATATAGTGTTTTTAAATCTTTTAATAGAAATGCTGTTCTGGAAAAACACTGTGTGTAATTTTATAGATGCTTATGGAAGCTTATTTCTGCCACCTTAAAAATAAAAATGATACAAAAATATTTTTCTTGTTTGCTTCTTAACATGTCTAATTCTGAGAGTTATCTGGAATGATTAATGGATTGTTTACTATGTTAGGCTGTTGTTGTTGATGCCTCCAGAAATTACTTCAGATTTTTAAAGTCCTCTTTTTTTTTAAATCTCACAACTAAAGTTGCCAACCAATTTTGTGAGAACAGTGGCAAGAAAGACAGCCTGCCTAGGCCTCCCCCTCAAGACCTAAGCAAAGAAGGCCCAAGGTAAAGAAAGACACCACCTTCTTTAGGAGTTAATCCGAGTAAGTTGATGTTGGGACTTGGCATGAAGCATGGACAAGGTAGCAGGGTGTATTTCAAGCCCCATGGTGTTCAGTTCCTTGTCAAAGCTGTCTACAACATCCTCAAGTCCTAAAAACCTCAATGTCTGGGGGAGGAGTGAGAAGGCTGCTTGCTCTCTTTGCGCTGGTATAGGTCATTGGAACACCTCCTTGGTAGTTGCTCAACGGCTCTTGGAGGTGGCCATCAGTGTTGGTGCTGAAGGCAGCCACCCATAGTATAACCACTGTAATCAACAGTAGCAGGCACAATCTTATATTGAAGATTATCTCCATCATCAACACAGGAGAGAAACCCCATACCAAGTGAAAATCCAAGACTGGCTTCCTCACCACCGCCTCTGACTGCCAGATCAGAGTAGATCTGGTAAAACAATTAAAATTTCCAGACCTCATCACATGAAAAATACTCCGGACAGACATAATCATCTTTTCAGAGGCCACCAAACAGCTTATCATGTTCAAACTCATAGGAGCCTGGGAAAAACATATGGAAGATGTGAACAATAGCAAAATACAAAGAGCTCATGGAGAAGGGCTGGATCAGTGGTTGGCAGGCTTTCAATGAAATTGATCGAGGTGGGCTGATGGGGGCTTTGCAGGCTTTATCTCAACTGGGGATAATGGGAACTGCAGAGAGGAAGGGCGATAAGAAATGTGATAGAAGCTGCAGAGAAAGCTACTAGCTATGTATGGATCAAAAGAGACAATGAGTTGGAGGTTTCATGCTGGGATGTGGGCCTGGATTAATCAACTCTGGCTGGGTCACCTGAGCAAGTGAGTATGTTGAAAGACCTGAAACACATGAGGACCTGAGGAACACCATGAATGACACATCCCAAT
Organism: Polypterus senegalus; assembly: GCF_016835505.1. Classification (NCBI taxonomy): domain Eukaryota; kingdom Metazoa; phylum Chordata; class Cladistia; order Polypteriformes; family Polypteridae; genus Polypterus; species Polypterus senegalus. The sequence goes on along the minus strand of NC_053169.1, from coordinate 65,615,713 downwards.
CCATACAGAAGGTGTATTGTGGAACTGTACAGTGGGTGAAATAAGCATTTGATCCCCAGCTGAATTTACAGTATAAGAATGCTCACTTACAAAGAAATTTACAGTTTCTAATTTTTATGGCAGTTTCATTTTAATTGAGTGAGACAGAATATCAACCAGAAATCCAGAAAAACACATTACATACAAGATATAAATTGATTTGCATGTCATTAAGTGAAATAAGTATTTGATCCCCTACAACCCAGTCAGAATTCTGGCTCCCACAGATTGGCTGTGTGCCAATGTAGCACACAGATTATAATCAACCAATAACAGCGCACTGCACGATTATGTGCAGTGAATACACTTGACTTTAAGTTTTTTATAGTTTTTGGTTTTCATACTCTTTCTCTGTACGTTTAGCATTCGCTTGCTCAGAGGTCGATGTGCTTGCTACTTCATGAGCATCTCTTCTTTTCCCCACCCTAGCGGCACGCTTCTTCTCTTCTTTCTTGATTCTATAATAAAATAAAAATAGAAAGAGGAGTAACCTTGGAGGTCAATCATCACCCGAAATTGGATAGTAGACATCACGTAGTATATGTGTACCAAATTTCAGGTCAATAGGTCAAACGGTTTGCGAGCTACAGGTGATTTAACAGACGAACAGGAGCGGTAGTGTATTATATATAAAGATCAATTAATCAATAAATTACAGATACTCCTGATCTCAATCTGTTATGTGTATATTATGCACACCTGTCCACAGAATCAATTTCCTCCATTCCAACCTCTTGAGGATGATCATGAGAAAGGTGAGGGATCAGCCCAGAACTACACAGGAGGAGCTTGTTAACACTAGAATTACCAGAGCCTACGAAAAAACTCGTAATTCCGTCCCACTTTAAACTGCTTCTTAAATCCTTCACACCTCTCCGCCAGCGTCCTTTGTTCTCTAAATGTGCTGATAAAGAGAAGCTAGGAGCAGCCGGCTATTCCATCCCCACCAATTTAGAACGTGTACGAACTTCTCTCAGCTCATGCCTTGATTGAGTATCTGGGAGTGAAGTGGAGTTTTAGAGTGGAAATAATAGATCGTTGTTTGGAACACGCATTTCATGTCTGTTCGTTTCTACAGTAATCTGTGTCAACACATTGTTAAAACAGAAACTTTTTTATATTCTAGTAGTAGATGACAAAATGTAGGCATAAACTATATAATGTATGAAGCCTGAAGTCCAAATAGCAAAGAAACATTTTCACAAGAATACCACCATGGGCAAGAGCTTTCAAAGGATATCAAGGACAACATTGTAGACCTGTACAAGACTGGAATGGGCTACAAGACCATCAGTACGATGTTTCAATGAGATTATTCAGAAATGGAAGAAGTATAACGGGTCACGGGTTCGATCCTGCGCTCCTCCCTTTTGAGAAGTAAACTGTTCTTAGTCTTACTGTTTTAGTATAAAAACATACATTTGATTTCAGTCTGTAACAGCCGGTGCAATTTATGATCTTTGTAAAGGTTAGCTTTTTTTTTTTTATTCACTTTTCACTCTCTCAGTCGCGTTCAGAATCAATCCATACAACCCCATCTGACACGGCTGTTTTCACTAAAGACGCGCTATAGCTCTGCAGTGTACCACGATGCATACTAACGCCCCGGTTCTGACACACAAGCGCTGGCGAAGCTGCCTTCTTCGTATCTCACCGTCACTTGCTTTTCTTTTTATTCAGTTTTATTGAGTGTTCCTGCCAGTCCCCGCATGTTGCTGTATGCTTTTTCTTTTGCACCCCAGGACATGCAGAAGAAAGAATGGTAAAGACCAACTTCGGCGCTATATGCAATCATCAGACACTCCCCATCTGCCCGTGTCGTTCAAACACAGGAACATATATTGGTGTAAAAGTATAACAAAAGTGCACTTTTATTCAAGTGCACTTTTCCATCGCCTTTTCCTGTAAGAAGCAATGTACACACTTCTCTCTATGCTGTGGTTTCTATTACACACCTGAAAGAAAGAGACAATATATGTGAAAATATAATTGCACTAATGCAATATTATTTGAAAACAAACAGCGTCAGATCGGGTGTGAATTTATGCAGGAACTGGAAATTCTCTGATGCGGGACCTTCCCCCAGGGAAGAAAGTACAGTGTCAGGTGCTCATTCAGTGTAATAGAAACCATAGCACAGAGAGGTGTGTACACGGCAACAAGTACACGTGTCGTAAATGTAGGAAGGACGGTCCTTGGGTGTGTGGGAACTGTTAATATTTGAATGTGATGATTTTATATAGCACGGAATGAAAATCTTCACTTCTTAGCATTGCACCATGCAAGATGTCGTATCAATCGCCTACTGTATCTTGCTTTCTTTTTTCTTCGGTTATACAGGTAGTTTTGAATAAAAGTGCACTTGTTTTGTTTGCGAAATGAAGTGTCTGCGTGCACTTTTCGTGGCATTACACGTGTATTTTTTGAGCATGCCCGTTTGAGCAGTATAAAAGTATTGAAAAGTATAACAAAACAACGGGCAGATGGGGAGTGTCTGATGATTGCATATAGCGCCGAACTTACTGCTCTTTACTATTCTCTCCTCTGCGTGCCCTGGAGTACAAAAGAAACAGAATACAGCGCGCTATAGCTCTGTGCTGTACCACGATGCATACTACGCCCCCGGTTCTGACACACAGGCGCTGGCGAAGCTGTCTTCTTCGTATCTCACCGTCACTTGATTTTCTTTTTATTCAGTTTTATTGAGTGTTCCTGCCAGTCCCGCATGTTGCTGTATGCTGGATATGTTCATATGTATTGTCTCTTTCTTTCAGGTGTGTAATAGAAACCACAGCATAGAGAGAAGTGTGTACATTGCTTCTTACAGAAAAGGCGATGGAAAAAGTGCACTTGAATAAAAGTGCACTTTTGTTATACTTTTACACCAATATATGTTCCTGTGTTTGAGCGACACGGGCAGATGGGGAGTGTCTGATGATTGCATATAGCGCCGAAGTTACTGGCCTTTACCATTCTTTCTTCCGCATGTCCTGGGGTGCAAAGAAAAAGCATACAGCAACATGCGGGGACTGGCAGGAACACTCAATAAAACTGAATAAAAAGAAAAGCAAGTGACGGTGAGATACGAAGAAGGCAGCTTCGCCAGCGTTTGTGTGTCATAATCGGGCGTTAGTATGCATCGTGGTACACTGCAGAGCTATAAGCGCGTCTTTAGTGAAAACAGCCGTGTCAGATGGGGTTGTATGGATTGATTCTGAACGCGACTGAGAGAGTGAAAAGTGAATAAAAAAAAAAAGCTAACCTTTACAAAGATCATAAATTGCACCGGCTGTTACAGACTGAAATCAAATGTATGTTTTTATACTAAAACAGTAAGACTAAGAACAGTTTACTTCTCAAAAGGGAGGGGCGCAGGATCGAACCCGTGACCCCTTGATTCCCAAGCGGGGGCTGTATCTATTGAACCACGGAGTCAGTTATATATAAACAGGTGTCAATGTCGCATGTTAAGGCGGCTTTTTCTTTCTGCAGTTATATGTTTGAATAAAAGTGCAATTGTGTTATTCTTGTGAAAATGTTTCTTTGCTATTTGGACTTCAGGCTTCATACATTATATAGTTTATGCCTACATTTTGTCATCTACTACTAGAATATAAAAAAGTTTCTGTTTTAACAATGTGTTGACACAGATTACTGTAGAAACGGAACAGACATGAAATGCGTGTGTTCCAAACAACGATCTATTATTTCACTCTAAAACTCCACTTCACTCCCAGATACTCAATCAAGGCCTGAGCTGAGAGAAGTTCGTGCACGTTCTAAATTGGTGGGGGGATGGAATAGCCGGCTTCTCTTTATCAGCACATTTAGAAGACAAAAAGCGCTGGCGGAGAGGTGTGAAGGGATTTAAGAAGCAGTTTAAGGTGGGACGGAATTACGAGTTTTTTCGTAGGCTCTGGTAATTCTAGTGTTAATGATCTGAAGGCAGTTGAGACCACAGTCACCAAGACAGCATTGGTAACATGCTACGCCCTAATGGATTGAAATCTTGCAGTATCCGCAAGGTACCTCTGCTCATGAAGGAACATGTACAGGCCCATCTTAAGTTTGCCAGTGATCTTGGCCTAAGATTCAGAGATACTAAAACTTAAAATGAAGTAGTATTGGTACATTTAATAGACAAGGAAGGATACATTTATATCCTCATATATAGAAATGCTTGCACAGTTGACACAGAGCCAGATTTAGCACAGGGGCTCATCATATAGAACTGCTAGGCAAGCATTATAAGACAAGACAGATAGAGACAGCTGGAAATGTGCAGTCAGACTGAGGACTGTTGTATTCTATTTTTTGTCCATCAAAGTCAGCATGAAACTGTATCATCTGTTGCCTTGTTTGGAACTGCATGATTCACCTAACTGGGGGCTGCACATGAAGAAAGAGTATAAAGCCTTGGAACATTGCCCGGCACACCCTTGAAGCCGACAGAATGGATGGGAGATAACATCATTCGATCCTGAAAATCCTTCACTGCAACGGCAAAAATTGCAGACTCTACACATCGGGCACCCACTCCCAAACTGGGTTTTGCCATTGGCTTCCTTCATCTATTATGCAGCGTAAGCCGTCATTAAACAAAGCTAAGTAATTTCTCCTATGTGATTTTCTTACCATCGTATCACTAAGGTAGAGATATTGCCTTTTAAATTATACCTATATAGTTTCCAGTTATGTAACACGTCGTAATTACAAAAGAACTCATTCCAAGGGAGCTAACTGCTGGATACAGTTGCCTCGAAAGCTTGGATATTGTAATCTTAGTTAGCCAATAAAAAGGTGTCATTTTGCCTGAATTGATTTGTTTCTTCGTTAAATGGCAGTCAAACAGAAATGAGATGTGAAACAAGCCAAAAAATGACCAGTTAAATTGGAATGTCAAACTCCAGCCAATTTCACTCCGACCAGTTTCTTAAGGGGAAGCCAATTCTTGCTGTTAATTCAAGCCATTATTGAATTTCATGACTTGTTGCTGCTCTCATTCTGCCACAGCAGACTATTGATTTTCTGTTTTTTCTAAGACCACTGTTAAGGTGACCTGAGCAGACCAACATGACAGAGACCTTCGCTTTTCTTTATTTTCAGGTTAGCTGGTAGTGTGATCTCATTATTGTTTGACTGCTCATTAAGGAAAAAGAAACAACTAAGCGGTCTGAGTCACGTCAATAAAAACTGCAGCAAAACAAGTTAATCAGCAGCAAAAACGGCTCACTAATTAAGAAGATGGTTAGAATGAAAATCTGGACCAGAACTGGACACCCCTGCTTTAGACAGTTTTGATGTCCTGCCATTTAAATCACATATCAGCACCTGCCCTTGGTTGTGAAGTGCAGGCACCTAATATCTTCAATAACATTAGATAACAGATTGTTTGTCAATCATACACTTTTGCTTAATTGTTTATTAGTTCAGATGAAATAAAAATTCTATACTTCATTCTGCTGAATGACTAAAAACCACAAAATAAACAAAAATGTATGGTTTGTAGAGTTATTATAGTGACACGTACAAGATATAGTTGAATTCTCACATGCAACATATGGCCACTGTTGGGCACTGTGATTAGTTAAGTATAGCTAAAACTTTTGTCTCCTTAATTGAAAAATCAACATGAAGCAATTGTCATTTGATTGGGTTTCAAGCACCTTGTGATTCTTTTTGTTAACTGACTTCAGAGGCAAAGTTATCAAGGTGTACTTCATAGCCACTTGTAAAACTGCAGGTTAAGAGGAGACGTTTTAGGAAGTACATGGAAACGTAATAATACTTTACCTACACACATCATAAAGTTGACTGTTAACCTCTAAGATTCATCTTTTTGGGAAACTCACCCTGGAACTGGAGCCTGTGCCAATGGCAAATGATGCAAGTCAGGATTTCTCTCCAGCCTGTCTCTGGCAGGGTCTCGCCTTAGGAGGTTTCTTTCAAGGTGTTTCTATGCACTTAATCTGGCCAGATAGGGAACCTCATGGATAAGCTAATTATCAGATCATTCTATACTTTTCTTTTATAGTTATTTTCAGTTATCTTACATCCCCCATTTACATAACAGTATTCATTATTATTATTATTATTATTATTATTATTATTATTATTATTATTATTATTATTATTATTATATTAGCAGAATCAGGCCACCTACACAATGCACATGTACAGCATTCAGTGAACATACAACAGGTCTGAAAAATATTCACCCCTTGGAAATGTTCACATATTGTTATGTGTTTGTGTTATTATTTTGTGTTTTACTTTTGAAATTAATTTAGGCCACTTTGCAGAGATCTGTGTTCACTTTGACATTAAAGAGTCTTTTTCTGTTGATCAGTATCAAAGAAGCTACATTAAATCCACTGTGACTGAATGTTGTAAAACAATGAAGTGTGAAAACTTCCTAGGGGGTAAATACTTTTTATAAGCATTGTATTCGAAGACATTTTGTAAAACTGAATCACTAAGCAAGTGGGTATTCATGTTGTTATTTACTGTAAATGTCTCCCTTTGAAACTGACACAACATGTGTTCTTCACTTTATTACTCTTTTGGAACAAAACCATATAAAAAACTGACTGTTGTCAATCTAACATGTTTTAAACAATGTCTGTCATCGCCAACTCATTTCTGATAGCTGCTTTTTAAAAGAAGCAGCTGCCGTCAGTTAAGGGATCACTTGTTATATAAATAAACAGCTAGCATGCTGGGAGTCTATCACTTATTATCTGCATGTAAAGACAAGCACAAGACATAAAGAAAAACTCTAATATAAACTGTTTTTAAATAGAATTTCTGAAGCTATGTTTTCTGGGCTTCTATTCCTTATACATACTGTAAGTAAACTCTGAAGAACTTCTAAACAGATTTGTTTGGACTACTGAAATAGTTTCACAGTGAATATATGAGCTGTTATAGTCACTTCATCTTGGTAAATTATCCAGACCAAAAAAAAAACAAAAAAACACAGAAACAGCAGCAGCTCTACCCAGTTACTCTCTCAACATGTCTGTAATTAATCCTTTTCGCTGCATCTCTCTGGCAGCACTGCAGTGGGCTACCAATTATGCCATTTTTTCAAAATATGTTTCAGAAAATGAAAGAATAAATTTTAACTATTGCATATATCTATAGTGTAAAAAAGCTGCTGTCAGTGGGCACAATCAAGCTCAATTGCGTGGAACTTAAAGGACACAAATCAGATGTCTTATGACAATCTAAAGGCACAACTGGTAGCATGGTTAAGGACAGTTGACTATCATGGATGTGGCAATGGCAAGTGGATGTGTGAGTTAATAGCTTGGAGGAAACATGAAAGATGGGATGGTACAAGATCTGAGGATACCACAGTGTCCCTTAGGGTTCTGCAATTGAAAAATTTAATTAAAAATAGAAAATGTAAATGTCACCTCATTCAATGCAGTTTGAGTTTTAGTATGCATGGCATCTAATTAAGTGCGTTTTTTAAAAGTATGAAATTGATTGAATTGGATGTATTGTTGATGAAATTGCTCTTTTGTTTTGCTCCTCTGTAAACCAGCAAACCAGCTCTTTGATGGCTGGCACAGAAGGTTTTCCTGCCCTGTGATGCCCCATACTCACCACATACCTCACAGCTGTCTAACCAGAGGGTCTCTAAACTAAACTAAAAAACACAGCCAAGATTCATACCATTGATATGGCAATGATTTATTTATTTTTTTCGGTGGGGATCCCAAGAATGCACCCAGCCTTGGCCCGATTCACACACACTAACTCACAGAGAAAAAAAAGCAACTGATAATAAAACAGAAATTAAAGAACATATTAAGAATTTTATACTGTGATTAGAGCTGTGCATTGCTGCACAGTCATGATTCAGCAGTGTGAACAATAATGGACTGAGCACACAGTCTTGAGGGGCTTCAATGCTCAGTGTGGTGGTTCTGGAGATGTTGTTTCCAATCCTGACTGACTGAGATCTCTCAGTCATGAAGTCCAGAATCCAGTTACAGAAGGAGGTGTTCAGTCCCAGCAGGCTCAGCTTTTCCGTCAGCTGCTGAAGAATAATCGTGTTGAATGCTAAGCTGAAGTTGATAAACAGCATTCGAACGTATGTGTCCTTATTGTCCAAATGCATATCTGTCCTTATTGTCCAGATAAGTGAGAGCCAGATAGAGAGTGGTGGCTATTTTTTCATCTGTTAAACTGTTCGGGCGATAAGCAAACTGCAGGGGGTCCAGTGAGGGGGCAGCAGAGTTTTGATGTGCCTCATGACAAGCTTCTCGAAGCACTTCATCATAATGGGAGTGAGTGCAACGGAACGGTAGTCATTGAGGTTGGACACTTGTGACTTTTTTGGCACGGGAACTATGGTGGTAGTTTTGAAGCATATGTTACAAAAGCTGAAGTTAAGTTAAGAATGACACTAGCAAGTCCATAACATTACAGTTCTCAAGTGTAGGAGTTAAAATGATAAAATAAAGAAAACAAATTCCAAAACAGGTAAAACACAATGATTAATTTTTTTTTCCTTTCCCCTTTTTTCTAGGCTGTTCAAAGGAAAGAAAACTTTCTAAAAAAGATAAATGATATAAACAACGCTAAATTCCAGGCTTATCCCCACTTTTCATGCTCTAGGGTATAATCCAAGAGTAATGTGTACCTCATCCTATCCTTATTCAGCCCATGGATACCACTGACAGAACTCAACTGACAAACAAAAATCATTTCCAATATCCATCTTTCTGTTTTATAATTCATGGGATCCCATCCTCCAGTTCCAATGGACGCCTCACCCAGCCCCCTCCAATTACCTTGAGCACCTCCATGCAGTTTGTCCTATGCACCATAATCCAGAAGGAACCCCTTTAATCCGTGACCCACACTCACAAACAGATGTACAACCACAGGCATTCCAACTTCATTTACTCTCCTGTAAGTAATGTCTCTTTTCTCTCTTTTTGGCCCTTTGCACACTCAAACTGGAAATGGCCTCATTGACTTTTATTCTCTTTCTCCCATGGTGTCTCCTTCTGTTCAGACTTGGATGAGTTGTGTAGTACTCCACCACTTGCCCCCACACACTGCCTCGGACACAGCTGCTCTGCGGTGTCCTTCACTAAAGCTCTCATCAGCACCACCTTCAAATTCCAATATAAGCACCCCGTATAACTATTGAAACAAAATGGAAATGTCTATATATTGTTCCAAAAATAATACTAGATAAAACCAACACCACAGTGTGACTCACCACATACTCACTTCAATGACTGACCTTGTCTTCTCTACTCTTCAAACTGAATGCTTCACAAGGTAATTTTAATTACGCAGCACTCCATTCCAGAGGGAACACTATGTTTGGTACCTTAAGTAGGGTGTGGAAAATGTGACGCATTCATGTGGAATGAATAAGAAAAACTAGTCAAAAGCAAAAAAACACAAATAGAACACAATTACACACCAAATTTTTAATAGAGATTTATAGGGATGCGACACACTTCATAATTTCCTTAACCAGCAAGAGCTGTTTTATGGTTTCTCGTTTATTCTACAGAAACATGAACTACAACTGAATCACCAATATTTGCTCACCTGCATCATACAATGTATCATAAAATGTGCTATTAGTTAGGGCTTGATAGAAATTACCTAAGAAAACAGCCTGTTTGATTCACGGCACTCATTTTTAGTTATATAAGTAAAAGACACTAACTCATCTGTGTTATTGCCTTACAGTTTTAGAAAACCTGTAATAACCTATAATTATTAATATTTCTTCCTTTGCTTTATTAATCTGATACCATAGATAGACAGACAGATAGATATAGTGTCGAAGAGAAAATCATTGGCGCAAAGACACACCAAAGGTGAAGGCTCGTGGGAATCAAGAGCATGGGCAAACACAGTTTATTGTTTTATTGCAATAAACAATAACACGGATTCAACCCAATTCAGCCAAATCAGGCTGAGCCCCGAACAGTTAAAAAATTACAGTTTATGCAATCATTTCTTATCATTCTGACCTTGCTAGCAGCAGCCTATTCGCTGCTTATTCTGACTCCCCTTTCCTGTAGCTGGCCTGTCAAATTCTTTTATGATGATCACAGTATTTTTATTCTCTGTTATTCATCTTCATTTTTCTGCTTCGCTTATTTTTAAGTCGGCTGAGAGCCAACAGGTGTTTTCCCTTCTTCCATCATTGAGCTGTCTTTACCTCATTGTTCTCCCTTCCTGGGTCCTCTCACTAGGTTTTATTGGCAGCTAAAGCTAAGCTGTAATTAAAAAAAAAGTATGGCATGGGCCTTTATTTAACCATTTGTTTAGCAGGCCTAACTTGTATTAATATTTGCACTGATTTTTGCAAGGTTAATGCTTATATTTTCCTATATGTATTTATGCTCCCCTCCTTGAACCGTCACCTTATCGTGGTGGAGGGGTTTGCGTGTCCCAATGATCCTAGGAGCTATGTTGTCCGGGGCTTTATGCCCGGTAGAACCACCAAGGCAAACTGGTCCTAGGTGAGGGATGAGACAAAGAGCGGTTCAACAAACCTCCAATGACGAAAGAAAACTTTGGACAACATTTTCCCTTGCTCGGATGCGGGTCACCGGGGCCCCCCTCTGGAGCCAGGCCTGGAGGTGGGGCTCGATGGCGAGCACCTGGTGGCCGGGCCTTCACCCATGGGGCTCGGCCAGGCACAGCCCAAAGAGGTAATGTGGGTCCTCCTCCCCATGGGCTCACCACTTATGGGAGGGGCCAAGGAAGTTGGGTGCAGTGTGAGTTGGGTGGTGGCCGAAGGTGGGGACCTTGGCGGTCTGACTCTCGGCTAGAGAAACTGGCTCTTGGGACGTGGAATGTCACCTCTCTGAAGGGGAAGGAGCCTGAGCTAGTGCGCAAGGTTGAAAGGTTCCGGCTAGATATAGTCGGACTCACCTCGACGCACAGCTTGGACTCTGGAACCAATCTCCTATAGAGGGGCTGGACTCTCTACCACTCTGGAGTTGCCCCCGGTAAGAGGCGTCAAGCAGGTGTGGGCATACTTATTGCCCCCCGACTTGGAGCCTGTGCATTGGGGTTTACCCCGGTGGACGAGAGGGTGGCCACCCTCCACCTTTGGGTGGGGGGAAGGGTCCTGACTGTTTTTTGTGCGTATGCGAACAGCAGTTTGGAGTATCCACCCTTTTTGGAGTCTCTGGAGGGGTGCTAGAGGGCATACCTTCTGGGGATTCCCTCGTTTTGCTGGGAGACTTCAATGCTCACGTGGGCAATGACAGTGAGACCTGGAAGGGTGTGATTGGGAGGAATGGCCCCCCTGATCTAAACCCGAGCGGTTTTTTGTTATTGGACTTCTGTACTTGTCCATAACGAACACCATGTTCAAGCATAAGGGTGTTCATATGTGCACTTGGCACCAGGACACCCTAGGCCTCAGTTCGATGATCGACTTTGTGGTCGTGTCATTGGACTTGCGGCCACATGTCTTGGAAACTCGGGTGAAGACAGGAGCGGAGCTGTCAATTGATCACCACCTGGTGGTGAGTTGGCTTCGATGGTGGAGGGAAGATGCCGGTCAGGCCTGGTAGGTCCAAACATGTTGTGAGGGTCTGCTGGGAACGGCTGGCAGAGTCCCCTGTCAGAAGTAGCTTCAACTCCCACCTCCAGCAGAACTTCAACCACATCCCGAGGGAGGTGGGGACATTGAGTCGAATGGGCCATGTTCCGTGCCTCTATTGTTGAGGGGCTGACGGAGCTGTGGCCGCAAGGTGGTGGTGCCTGTCGTGGCGGCAATCCCGAACCCGTTGGTGGACACGGTGAGGGATGCCGTCAAGCTGAAGAAGGAGTCCTATAGGACTTTTTTGTCCTGTGGGTCTCTGGAGGCAGCTGATAGGTACCGGCAGGCCAAGCGGAATCAGCGGTTCGGTTGTTGCTGAGGCAAAACTTCGGGCATGGGAGGAGTTTGGGAGGCCATGGAGAACGACTTTGGACGGCTTTGAGGAGATTCTGGTCCACCGTCCGGCGTCTCAGGAGGGGGAAGCAGTGCAGTGTCAACACCGTATATGGTGGGGATGGTGCGCTGCTGACCTCGACTCGGGACGTTGTGGGTCGGTGGGGGAGTACTTCGAAGACCTCCTCAATCCCACTAACATGCCTTCCAATGAGGAAGCAGAGCCTGGGGACTCTGAGGTGGGCTCTCCCATCTCTGGGACTGAAGTCACCGAGGTGGTCAAAAAACTCCTTGGTGGCAGGGCCCCAGGGGTGGATGAGATACGCCCGAGTTCCTCAAGGCTCTGGATGTTGTAGGACTGTCTTGGTTGACACGTCTCTGCAACATCGCATGGACATCAGGGACAGTGCCTCTGGATTGGCAGACGGGGTGGTGGTCCCCCTCTTTAAAAAGGGGGACGGAGGGTGTGTTCCAACTATAGAGGGATCACACTCCTCAGCCTCCCTGGAAAAGTCTATTCGGGGGTTCTGGAGAGGAGGGTCCGTCAGATAGTCGAACCTCGGATTCAGGAGGAACAGTGTGGTTTTCGTCCTGGTCGGAACAGTGGACCAGCTCTACACCCTTAGCAGAGTCCTAGAGGGTGCATGGGAGTTTGCCCAACCAGTCTACATGTGTTTTGTGGACTTGGAAAAGGCATTCGACTTTGTCCCTCAGGGAACCCTGTGGGGTGCTCCGGGAGTATGGGGTACCGGACCCCCTGATAAGAGCTGTTCGGTCCCTGTACAACCAGTGTCAGAGCTTGGTCCGCATTGCCGGCAGTAAGTCGAGCCCATTTCCAGTGAGAGTTGGACTCCGCCAGGGCTGCCCTTTGTCACCGATTCTGTTCATAACTTTTATGGACAGAATTTCTAGGCGCAACCAGGGTGTTGAAGGGGTCGGTTTGGTGGACTCAGGATTGGGTCACTGCTTTTTGCAGATGATGTCGTCCTGTTTGCTTCATCAGGCTGTGATCTTCAGCTCTCTCTGGATCGGCAGCTGAGTGTGAAGCGGCTGGGATGAGAATCAGCACCTCCAAATCCGAGACCATGGTCCTCAGCCAGAAAAGGATGGAGTGCCCTCTCAGGGTTGGGGGAGAGATCCTGCCCCAAGTGGAGGAGTCTTGTTCACGAGTGAGGGAAGAATGGATCGTGAGATCGACAGGCAGATCGGTGCGGCATCCGCAGTGATGCGGGCTCTGCATCAGTCTGTTGTGGTGAAAAAGGCGAAGCTATCAATTTACCAGTCGATCTACATTCCTACCCTCACCTATGGTCATGAGCACAAATACAAGCGGCTGAAATGACTTTCCTCCGCAGGGTGTCTGGGCTTTCCCTTAAAGATAGGGTGAGAAGCTCAGTCATCCGGGAGGGGCTCAGAGTAGAGCCGCTGCTCCTCCACATCGAGAGGAGTCAGATGAGGTGGCTCGGGCATCTGATCAGGATGCCTCCTGGATGCCTCCCTGGTGAGTTGTTCCGGGCACGTCCAACAATAAAGGAGTAAAAGACTTCCTGGCCCTACCCTAATAGTCAAAAGTATGCATAATCAATCATGAGTGCATAAAATTGAATAACATGGGAATATAACATAATACATGAAGGTCACTAGAGAATAATACATATATAAGGCTTAAGAATAATAAAGTAATTGTCCATAATAAGTGTCTTTCCTTGTTTTTAGGAAAAATAGTTTTCCACAGAAATGACTTTTTCCTTCAACCCAGATACTTTGCACACCGTAGAGGGTCACCTCCCTGGGGAGTGGTTACTAGCACTTCACCCAAGGAGCTTCCCTTTTTATTTTAGTATTTCATTATTCACATTGTCATCAAGAAGAGAATCAAAATCTGTAGTTGAAGATGTCCATGGTTTAAGAATATGGATGTGCATTTGTTTAACAGCAATTTTGGCAACAATTGATTTGAAAACTGGCAATAAACAGCAAAATACCATTCACGGACACAATAATGCAATCAAGAGAGTAATTCCTTCTTCAGCAAACATAGCTCCCCATGTTCCTAGGTTCAAATGAAGCAGATACTAAGTGTACTGGTTTTACGTTTTGTTTCTAAGATGAGTTAACACACAATGTCAGAATTTTCCCAATTCCTACATATGGTGAAATAACTGTTTAATATACCTAGTTCTGTGTGTTCATCTAAAATCAGACCTGTTAATAATACAGTTGGTGGCGACACAGATAGCCAAATATTTATCTTAATAAACTCAAAAGTTCTCAATTTTATGTTGCCATTGATGTGCACAAAAATGATCAGAGATAAGGTTCTTATACACATCACCAAGCTCACATCCTTACACTTTCATTCATAAAGTTGCCCAAATTTACACCCAGCTGTGGTCTCAAACTTAACCACCTTTATCACAATAATGCAAACAGTTATTTTGTGGACAGTAGGTGTCAATCCTCCCTTCAGAAGATGTCAGCACTACTTTCCAAAATGCTAGTCTCTGGGTCACCTCTGAGGTCACATTCAGATTCCAAGGGTTATACCTAAGCTTCTCATTAAGGATTCAAATCTTCTGTCACCAGTAGAGACCTTCAGATTTTCTTCTGCCTTTTTACCTCACAGACCACACATTCACTACTACATATATAAGACAATCCATCTCCTATGGGCTAAATTATTGCTTCATTTTGCTTTCTTTTATAAATATACTCAACAAGTCATAATGTTAATCATTTGTCCTGTATCACCATCAACAATTCAGCCTAAACTGTATCATCCTGTTCTAAAGGTTGTGGATGTTCTGACCTACAGTAAGTGTCCCAAAATACTAGTTATGTGTGCCATCCCATAAGTTTACTATTATTCTTCTCAATTAATAAATGCACCTAAATGTTAAGCTCCACATTATTTGTTACAATATTACAATTAATAACCTAGAATATGTAAACTGGACTGGCCCTAACTAGCAATGGTGGAATGCCTCTGCAATGACAGTCACTTAACATAATCTCTAATAGATATTTTATGCTATATTAAACTAGATTCTGATTAACTCCAAATTACACAAATCTTTGCTCCTTAAAGGTAACTTATTATCTCATATTAAATTTCAATAGTCATATAAAAACACTTATCTAAAAATATCTATTCTTAACCACTTTGAATTCATAAAAATCATGTAGTCAATCAATCAATCAATCAATCAACATTTATTTATATAGCACATTTTCATACAAAAAATGTAGCTCAAAGTGCTTTACAAAATGAAGAATAGAAAAATAGAAGACACAATAAAAAATAAATAAAAAGTCAACATTAATTAACATAGAATAAGTAAGGTCCGATGGCCAGGGTGGACAGAAAAACACAAAAAACTCCAAAGGCTGGAGAAAAAAAATAAAATCTGTAGGGATTCCAGACCAAGAGACCATCCAGTCCCCTCTGGGCAATCTACCTAACATAAATCAAACAGTCCTCTTTGTATTTAGGGTTTTCATGGAAGGACTTGATGATGATGGTCACGTAGACTTCTGGCTTTCAGTCCATCAATGTTGGTGCATCATGATGCTTTGAGTAGGTGGTGGTGGCAGGCCACCACCACAAAAAACCGGAAAAAGAAACAGAAAAGAGTAGGGGTCAGTACGGATTTTAGAGCCACTATGAATAGTTATTATGATGAATTGAACATACAGAGTATCAGGATTAAGTTAAAGTGAAATTATAAAAGGCCATGTTAAAGTAATGTGTTTTCAGCAGTTTTTTAAAGTGCTCTACTGTATTTGCCTGGCAAATTCCTATTGGCAGGCTATTCCAGATTTTAGGTGCATAACAGCAGAAGGCCGCCTCACCACTTCTTTTAAGTTTAGCTTTTGGAATTATAAGGAGACACTCATTTGAAGATCTAAGGTTACGATTTGGAATATAACGTGTCAGGCATTCCGATATATAAGATGGGCGAGATTATTTAAGGCTTTATAAACCATAAGCAGTATTTTAAAGTCAATCCTGAATGACACAGGCAACCAGTGTAGTGACATCAAAACTGGAGAAATGTGTTGGATTTTCTTTTCCTAGTTAGGATTCTAGCAGCTGCATTCTGCACTCGTTGCAAATGATTTATGTCTTTTTTGGGTAGTCCTGAGAGGAGTGCGTTACAGTAATCTAGTCTACTGAAAACAAAAGCGTGAATTAATTTCTCAGCATCTTTCAATGATATAAGAGGTATAACTTTTGCTATGTTTCTTAAGTGAAAAATGCTGTCCTAGTGGTCTGATGAATATGCGATTTAAAATTCAGATTACAGTCAACAGTTACCCCTAAGTTTTTTACTTCCGTCTTAACTTTTAATCCTAATGCATCAAGTTTATTTCTGATAACCTCATTGAATCCATTATTGCCAATTACTAAAATTTCAGTTTTCTCTTTATTTAGTTTGAGAAAATTACTATTCATCCATTCAGAAATACCAGTAAGACATTGTGTTAGTGAATCGAAAGAGTCGGAGTCATCAGGTGCTATTGATAAGTACAGCTGTGTGTCATCAGCATAGCTGTGGTAGCTCACGTTGTAACCTGAGATAATCTGACCTAACGGAAGCATGTAGATTGAGAAAAGCAGCGGACCCAGGATAGAGCCTTGTGGAACACCATATCGGATATCATGTGTCTTTGAGTTGTGATTACCACAACTCACAAAGAATTTTCTCCTGCCAGGTAGGATTCAAACCAATTTAAGACACTGCCAGAGAGGCCCACCCATTGACTAAGGCGATTTCTAAGAATATTGTGATCAATGGTGTCAAATGCAGCACTCAGATCTAAGAGGATGAGAACAGATAAATGGCCTCTGTCTGCATTTACCCGCAAGTCATTTACTACTTTAACGAGTGCAGTTTCTGTGCTGTGATTTGTTCTGAAGCCTGACTGAAATTTATCAAGAATAGCATGTTTATTGAGGTGGTCATTTAACTGCATAATGACTGCCTTCTCTAGAACTTTACTTAAGAAGGGCAGGTTAGAGATGGGTCTAAAATTTTCAAAGGCAGAGGGGTCAAGATTATTTTCTTGAGCAGGGGTTTAACTACAGCAGTCTTAAGACAGTCTGGAAGACCCCCGTATCTAATGACGAATTAACTATGTCCAGAATATTGTCAATTAGCACGCCTGATATTTCTTTGAAAAACCTTGTTGGTATTGGGTCAAGGACGCAGGTGGAGGGTTTCAGTTGAGAGATTATACTATGTAATTCAGGTAAATCTATCCTGGTGAAAGCATTTAATTTGTTTATAATGGAGTACCGGGGCTTTGGAGGTTCTGCAGTGTTGGGGAGATATACTATGTTATCTCTAATATCATTAATTTTTGATTGAAAAATACAGCAATGTTCTCACAGGTTTCACTGGAAGTATTCTGGGGCATTCCTTTGTGTTACCTGGGTTTAACAGACGATCAATTGTAGAAAATAAGACTCTGGGATTACTAGCATTGTTATTTATAATATTAGAGAAATAGCAGCGCCTCTCAAGACGGACTGTGTTATTGTATTCTGTTATTTTAACCTTCAATATCTCATAATGGATAGTTAGTTTAGTTTTCCTCCATTTACGCTCAGCTCTACGACATGTTCTTTTTAAATCAGACACTCTTTGGGTCTTCCATGGAATAACAATACTAGAAGATTTTTAACTGTCTTTTCAGGTGCAACTATGTCAACAGCAGCTCTTACTTTAGAATTAAAGTTTTCCACTTTACTATTTACATTATCCTCGCTATTATAGTTGGCATTATAAACGGACTGATTGCTTAGAATGTTTGTAAGTTTTAAAGCTGCTGATGAGTCAAAGAAGCGTTTTTTAACAAAATGCTTCTCATGAGTGTTTTCTATCTTTATTTCTATATTAAATAGTAGAAGGAAATGGTCTGATAGACCGATATCAATGACCTGCTTTATATCAACTTTAAGTCCTTTAGTAATCACTAAGTCTAACGTATGACCTGCTTTATGTGTAGGCTGATTAACGAGCTGTCTCAAATCAAAAGAGTCCAGGAGGTTCATGAATTCTTTTACTTTTGGTCACACTGATTGTCGATATGAAAGTTAAAGTCGCCGACTATTAAGAGTGTGTCATAGTTTGTAATTAAAATTGACATTAAGTCAGAGAATTCCTCAAAGAAAGGCGCGTTATATTTAGGAGGTCTATACACGGATAATACTAGAACGTGAGAATCTCCATGAATAACAACGGCGAGATACTCAAAGGACTTAAATTTACCAAAACTAACATCTTTACATTTTAATCGGCTCGAGTAAATGTTTGCCAATCCACCCCCCTTTTTCCCTGGCGGTCTGCACGAGTAAAACTGTAATCCGGGCGCAGATTCGATTAAAACAGCCGCCTCTGAGTTAAGCCATGTTTCATTTAGTGCAATAAAATCAATGTTTCTATCACTAATAAGATCGTTTATAAAAAATGTCTTGTTAGTTAAAGCTCTAACATTTAATAGTGCCATATTTAATGTTTCTGAAGGGCAGAGCTGAATTTTATGCGTGTTATTGGTATTCGGAACAAAAATTAAGTTATTTTTGTTAACGCGCTCTGTGTGTATTTTTATGTAATCTACAATCCGTTTTTATAGTTTTAATGCATTGTTGATCTGAAGTAGTAATTTCAATTAAATTATTGGTGTTTATGCCGCACTGCCTAGATTTTTTACGTGCATTAAGATTTGTTATTAGATTATTAATGTTGTGCACTTTAACGGAAGACTTGTTAAGCCATTATGTCCTATCAAAGCAGTAGCATTACGGAAGGGGTTAAAAGTAGAAGTAGACAGTCAAGATAGACAAATTACCTTAGCGATGTTTTCGGAGAGGACCCGGGCACCAAATCTATTTGGATGCAGTCCATCCCGCTTGAAGAAGCGCGACCTAATAATAAACCCGATGTCCTGAGTCTCACAGAAGCCTCTCAGCCAGTTGTTTAAACCCAGCAGACGACTGTAGTATTCATTCGATCGTCGACCAGAGGTAGTGGACCCGAGATGAAGATTTTTGCAGATGGGGTCCTCTCCTTCGTGTCTTTAACTAGTGCTGCAAAGTCAGCCTTGAGAACCTCCGACTCTCGGTGCCTTATGTCGTTTACGCCGGCGTGTAAAATAATGGATCCAATTGCCCTCTTGTGCTTCTCGTAGAAGGTCGGCCCGCCTCATCACATCTCGGACTCGAGCACCGGGAAAACAAGAAACAAAGGATTTTCGATTAGGGCATGTGATATTCAGGTTTCGTACAATCGAATCACCTACCACGATTACATCACCCGTTGTTGAAGGCAGACTGGGGATGCGGAGAGGGTAGAATCGGTTCTGGATTGGGATGCTCGCCTGTGCCGATGGAGGTGTTCTAGCCTTGAACCCCCGCCCGAGGTCTTCATCTGCATTTTTGTTGCTCCTACGAGGCGCGGTGGTGACGCTTACTTGCCCTTGGAATTGAGCGGCACGAGGTGGGGTTGATGTTACGTCGACTTCAGTTGTTGACTGTGGTTTGTCCAGCAGCCAAGCCTTCAAATCTCTGAGGTACCTTCGTCTGGACAGGAGTTTCTGAATCTGTTTGTCGAGTGCCTGGAGTTCTTCGACGACGATGGCAACGCGATTCATCTCACTGTCGGCCATTGTCTGCTTCTACTTCCGCTTCATCACCTAGGAAAGAAAGAGAGAAAGTTAGGAGAAACCAGTAGTATTCCCATTAATGCAAACATTCATTAAATACATATTATTTAGGAGTTCCTATATTCTGCTTTTGCATGCAGATAATTAGCTTTTTCTTCTACACCTTGTATAAGTTCATGGCTCAAATATTTTTTGAAAGATGTTGCTAATTGTCAAACAAGTGAACAATTAGAGTGGGCTCCAGCAAAGAACATCGAGCCCTGCAGAGTAAAAGTGTAACAAATTTTCTTCTCTGGTAAGGGTTAAAGCAGGTGTTGGGGTCCAATATCCCAGGTGAAAAGGACCATGTCTAGAAGTCTTGGACCAAGGTAGACGGCTGCCATCTACGATTCGGAATCCACAATGATCTTTCGGGCTCAATCATCACCAGCACAGTTGAACTCTTAGCAGCAGGGATCCATGATACCTTGGACCTGAATTGTAATACGTTATCCAGTAGTCAGTTGGTCGATGGCCTGATCCACAACTTGATCCCATCTCTGGTACGGCTGGGTTCTCCTTGGAGTCGGATGATTAGCTCTTCTGCAGACCTTTATCACAGGCCAATTTCTGAGTTCAGCTTCAAATGCTGTCATCAATAATTTACTAGGAAAAAACAGCTTTCACCTGCAGATGTAAAGACTTAAGAAATGTTACTTAAATAGTCAGCATGTTAATTCTTCATTGGTAGCTACTTATGGATCCCAGAAATAATATGTCATAAGATGTCCGATCTGTTTCGTTGGGGGGTACCCCTATTAGAAATATTGGTAGCAATAAAACAAACAGTCATTTCAATCTAGTCTGTGCTCATCTAAGTCAATTTGCTTTTAATAGTCAAAGTAAAGTTTGAAATTGATAAGCACAATGTTCAAGCCTTCCTTTATAGCTGTTTCCAGTTTGGCTGTAGTTGCAATTTTTACTCAATTGAAAACATGTTCCTCATAACAAGTAAGTCATTATAAAAATAAAGTCAATCTTAATATATATCAAAGGAAAATGTACTCAATAATAAATCATTACAAAAATTGGTCTCATAATAGTGTTGGCATAATATTCAAATTATCTGCATTTGTTCCATAATAATTGAAAAATGGCTTCAAAAATTAAACAGAATTAAACATTTGGCTTCAAAAATTCAACAAAATTAAACATTTACTATACCAACCCTCCCCCCCTTATTGACACTTATGTCAATTACAATTAGAGGAGATGTGGAGCAGGAGAGTATCTGAAACTGATCCCATTAATATAATAATTTAATAAAAGCCAAATGTTATAGTTCCTTTACAGGGAATACAAATACGTTCAGGGATGGAAAACAAACAAAAGAAAGAGATGGTCGAGTATTTATTAAACAGCCATGTTCTGTGGAGGTTGGTGTAAAAAGCAAGAAGACTTCAGCCAATAATTATAAATATAAATTTGTCTCAGTGTTCACTATACCCTTCCCTTAAATGAATGTCAATGTATACCAGCGACCTCCAGAGAACATCTCATAGTTACCATAGCAAGCAGAGTCAAGAAAGAAATCTACAGTCCTGATAGGTAAATTCTTAATTTTTTTTTTTTTTTAGACATTAAATACAACAAAAACAATTAGACTCCACATTTTCTCTCCATTTGTGCCTAATTATAAGACATTGTTCAAATATGAAAAATCTTAAAAACATTTTTCCTTTTACACAAGATTTTCATATTTGAGTATATCTGGACCATATCTAAGATTAACAAGGTGAATGAAGTAATCCATCTCCATCTCTAACCCCTTAAAACATGCCATCGTAAAAGCTTAAAGTTTCTATACATGTACCCCAAATATTATTTATTTTATTTTTTTTCTTTCATTACTAATTATTTTATTAATTAAACTACCACATACATTTGGATCTTAGGTTTTATAATCTTAATAAAAATGTCTCATTCAATGTTTCATTAAAGCATCAAATTATAAAAGTGAACCTTTCATCAGCTTTATAGTGAAACAAACACCAGTATTTCATTATATTTCACACAAATATGTCCATATTACACAAAAAGGGGACGAGGAAAGAAATCAATATATCAGAATGCCCTAAAATGCCAAATGTGATGTTATTTATTTATTTATTTATTTTAAATGCCCTCTGGGAGATTAGCACAATCCCACCCATATTCAGAATGAAGAATCCGCTTCTTTGTTAGTTATTCTTCCCAGAATCTCAAACTAAGAAAATACTCCATTACAGTTACATACACTGATTTCTTCTCCCCATAACCTTCTGTCAAAGCCACTTTGTCTTGCACGCTCTTTCATTATTATCTTTCAGATGTTTATTGCATGTTTTCCAGAATGTTGACTCCAAAAAGCACAGTCTGTCTTTCTGTTAGTTAACCCCCCTCATTTCCTCTTCTTTATAGCATGAAAAAAGGTGCTTGATTACAAAATTCCACTTACACTCGTTATGTGCTTAAATACTTTACTGCTTCTCTCGTTACCCACTACTTGGGTCCGGAGCTCATTCACACTCACACTGGTCTCCGCTCCTGTGGCTTAGTTTTCCACCACTAAGAGATAATGGAGCTCATGCAGTCACTCACTCAATCATTCCTTATTCGGGGATGGGACAATTAAAATATGTGTGTGTGCCTACACTTCACCTAGCTGCTTTGCTATTTATTGGTGCAAACCTAAACGTTCTGCACTATTTTTCTAATGTTGTAACTCTTTTTATTGCTTTACCAATAAACATTTAAACAATAGCCCTTTACTTTTAATGCCCAATGTAAGCTCTTGCTCTACTTTTCCTCCCACAGTATGAAATTTATTTACAGACACTTTTTACATGCAAGGTTTCCCTTCTTATCACTCTATGTTCTTTAAAGCAATACAGTCCTTTACTTTATATACAAAAAGCTATACACATTTATACTGTATATTGTCATGCTTGGGTCACAGATTTGCACAGAGACACAGGTGGTTGTAGAAACCAGGAATTTTATTCAAACACGGCAAACAAACATTTTTTTCTTTTTTCAAAAGCTTAAACGTGCTCCATGACAAGTCAGAGATGACAGTTCCGCTAGGAGCAGAGAATGTCAGAGAGAGAGAAAGAGAGATAAAAGCAAAACAATCAATTCCAAAACTGACAGGCGCTACACAAGGCTTTTAAGTCAGCGGAGTACCGCGCGAGGTTTGTATTACGCGTTATAGCGCAAGGATAAGGAGCAATGTGAGGGTAGTCTGTGTTTCAGGGGTTGTGGTTTTCCCAGGTGTGTCTGTATCTTCTTGGGGTGTGATCAGCCCTCCAGCTCACACCCTCCCCCTCAGTTTTGTTCACATTCTTGTGAATCAAGTGACTCTCTGTACCAGGTTCATGTTCATGTAGGCGTGAAAATACGTCTGCGTTGACGTGTTCAGAACCTGGTCGGTGCTTTACTGTGAAACTGTAAGGTTGTAAGCCCAGAAACCATCTCATTAGACAAGAGTTTGTATCTTTCTGTCGGCATAACCATTGAAGTGGAGCATGATCAGTTACCAGAGTGAAGTTTCGTCCCCACAAGTAATAGCGAAGCGCTTCCACAGCCCACCTAATTGGCAAGCATTCTTTCTCAGTTGTAGAATAATTACGTTCCCTAGGAAGTAATTTCCTACTTAAATATGTGATTGGATGTTCCTCTCCATCAAAAATTTGTGACAGGACTGTGCCCACCCTAAACGCACTTGCGTCTGTTTGCAAGATAAAGTCTTTTGTGAAATCCGGGTTTCTTAGAACCGGATAAGAAGACAATGCCTTTTTTAAATCGCTGAAAGAATGTTCGCAATTTTCTGTCCACAAGATAGGTTGGTTTTTTCTGCCTCTAGTAAGTTCTGTAAGAGGAGCAGCTCTATGTGCAAAATTTGGGATGAATCTTCTGTAGTAACCAGCAAGCCCCAGAAAAGCGCATACTTGTTTCTGTGTCTCCGGTCTCGGATAAACAAGCATTTCTTCTATTTTCCTTAACTGTGGTCTAAGTAAACCCTTGCCCATAGAATAGCCTAAGTAATGAGTCTCGGACATGCCCAGTTTACATTTCTTAGGGTTAGCAGTAAGGCCAGCCTGCCTCAAGCTTTCAAGAACAGCTTGAAGCCGCTCTAAGTGTGTTTGCCAATCTTTGCTGAAAATCACGACATCGTCAAGGTATGCCCTGGAATATTCAAAGTGAGGACGTAGGATCTGATCCATCATACGCTGAAAAGTCAGAGGTGCCCCGTGTAGACCAAACGGGAGTCTTGTAAATTCATAAAGTCCGTCAGGAGTCGCAAATTCTGTTTTCTCACAACTGCTAGCCTCCAAAGGCACCTGCCAATAGCCTTTCGTGAGATCTAGCATAGAGATATAGCTCACCTGACCCAGTTTTTCCAATTGTTCATCGACACGGGCATCGGGTAAGCATTGAATTTAGAGACCTTATTCAATTGTCTGAAATCGATACAGAAGCGAACCGAACCGTCTTGCTTTGGAACTAATACGACTGGTCTGCACCAGTTACTTTTACTTTCATGAATTACACCCAATGTCAGCATCTTTTTTACCTCCTCGCGTACAATATTTCATCACGCTTCCGGAATCCAGAACGGCGGCATCTGTACGCGAACACCAAGTTCAGTGGTAATTTTATGTTTTGTGATGTTAGTTTTGCCTGGTAAGTCTGAAAAGACATCAAATGTTCCGTTCTATCGAAGTAAACAGTTCTGCCTTTTGCGTGTCAGTAAGATCGTTAACAATGGCAACATCAGTCTGAGAAACAGCAGCCAAGGAAGTGTTAACCTATTGCCATTCGTGTCATTCCTTCAATAGGTTAATGTGTAAAATCTGGAATGGTTTGCGCAGGCCTGGTATTCTAACCTTGTATTTTACCGGACTCATACGCTCCTCAATAATGACGGAGCCCTGCCATTTAGCTAAGAATTTGTGTGGATCAGACGGAACCACTACCAAAACATGATCACCAGGTTTGAATTCACAGAGCTTACTGTGCCTATCGTAAAGACGCTTCTGAGCTTTCTGTTCTTGTTGTTGATGCTCCACAGCAATAGAGGAAAGCATAGAAATTCTGTCTTGCAACGAAATTAGCCTATCTGCAAAGCTTGGTCCTTGAGCTGCTCTCTCGTTCCCTATCCATTCCTCTTGTACAACATCCAGGATGCCCCGCGGCCGCTTGCTGAATAACAACTCGAAGGGACTCAAACCAGTGGACGCCTGTGGTGATTCTCGCACCGCGTACAAAACAAAAGGTAGGACAGTGTCCCAGGTTGTGGGATCATTATGAGCAACTCGTTTGATCATCTGTTTCAAAGTTTTGTTAAATCGCTCGGTCAAACCATTCGTTTGAGGATGGTAAACAGTAGTACTCAATTTCTTAATAGAAAAGCTGTCACACAATTGTTTTATCATGGGAGAAGTGAAAGGTGTGCCTTGAACAGTTAAGATTTCTCTAGGGATACCAATACGAGTAAAAAATATCACACAGAGCTTTGGCTACAGCCGAAGAATTGACCTTTTTCAGGGCAATCACTTCTGGATATCGTGTTGTATAGTCAACCAACACCAGCAAATATTGGTACCCATTCTTAGTCTTAGGAAAAGGACCCACAATATCTAATCCCACACACTGAAAGGGAACTTCCAAAATGGGCATAGGATGAGCCCGAGGAGGCTTATAAGCAGAGACGATCTGGCAGTCTGGACATGAAGTACAAAACCGTTCACCATCTTTTCCCATATTCAGCCAATAAAATCGTTTTAATAACTGCTGACGCCTCCCTGAAGAGCATGTACAGCCACAGCAAGGAGTGTTAGTTCAGGAATTCCACAACTATTCTTGCCGCCGTCACAGTAACCTTAGTATTTGATAGGATTTTAGCACCACCCATTTAACCAATTCAAAAAACGTTTAAATTCAAATTCCCATTATTTTACTGCACCTAACATTCGCACAATCACATTTACATCAGCTGCGCAGCCTTCACACATTCCATTTAAGCCTGTATGCCCATCTCCTCATCCTACCTTGTTCTTTTAGAGAGGCTTTCTGCCGCTGTCTCCGTCAGTGGGGTGGGCGCTGTTTTGAAACTTCACACAATAATTTTTAGCAAAATATCTCTACCTTTTTAGGTGATCACCATCTGTGTTCATTTCGCAGAGGACCATCCGACCTCTGAATGTCACAGATGCCTTTTTCTTCCTCACGTCAAGGGGTCATCAGAATAGATAGATAGATAGATAGATAGATAGATAGATAGATAGATAGATAGATAGATAGATAGATAGATAGATAGATAGATAGATTTTTATTTGTCCCCAGAAGGAAATTTGTTTTTTTAATCAGATTACTAGGACAGCATTTTTCACTTAAGAAATATAGCAAGGGCGGCACGGTGGTGCAGTGGTAGCGCTGCTGCCTCAAGTTAGGAGACCTGGGTTTGCTTCCTGGGTCCTTCCTGTGTGGAGTTTGTATGTTCTCCCCTTGTCTGCGTGGGTTTCCTCCAGGTACTCCGGTTTCCTCCCACAGTCCAAAGACATGCAGGTTAGCTGGATTGGCGATTCTAAATTGTCCCTATTGTGTAGGTGTGTGTTTCCTGCTGTGGGTTGGTGCCCTGCCCGGGATTGTTTCCTGCCTTGTGCCCTGTGTTGGCTGGGATTGGCTCCAGCAGACCCCTGTGTTCGGATTCAACAAATATAACAAAAGTTAGATTGCTTATAACTTTAAAGATGCTGAGAAATTAGTTTATGCTTTTGTTTCCAGTCGGATAGATTACTGTAACTCACTCCACTCAGGACTACCCAAAAAAGACATCAATCAGTTGCAACTAGTGCAGAATGCAGCTGCTAGAATCTTAACTAGGAAAAGAAAATCCGAGCACATCTCTCCAGTTTTGATGTCACTCCATTACCTGTGCCATTTAGAATTGACTTAAAAAGATTGCTTATGGTTTACAAAGCTTAAAATAATCTCACTTCATCCTATATTTCGGAATGCCTTTCACCTTACACTCCAAACAATCCATACTCATGTCTTTTCTAAATAATAACTGTATACTTTTGCAGTGAAATATAACGCATGCCCACATTTAATCATTTACAGAATTGACATTTGCACCAGTATGTTGATTTCTGAATATAAGCAGAGTCATTCTTATCAAAGCCTGGTCTTTCAAAACTTTTTATATTTTATTCTCTATCTCGCTTATCTGAGAAATATATTTATATATAGGCCTACAGTACAACATTTTACATATATTTTTTTCTTTTCCTAAGCCATATTTCAACTTTTCCTGTTCACCTCTAAGAAGGCTATCATTGTAGTATGAAAGTAATTTCTCATTTTTTCTGCATTATTAAATATTTTTCACAGTAAATGTTTATCAAATTTTCAACCAAAACTTGGTATCAGACGCAAAAAAGAACTTGAATGGAGAAATAAGAAAAATCTTTTATATTTTCACTTTTCTCCTTCACCTGAGGTTCACCATTCACTTAACTCCATGTTCCTAAAACTCACTCTTCCTGTTGCTAAGAGGGATTTTGTGTCAGTTCAAATTGGTAAAAATACTATTTACAATATATCTCATAAATTCCCAATCATTTGCCAACTCTACTATTGTTTGTTTTGGTTTTTTTTTTGTATTTTTTTTTCAGGTTTTCTGTTGTGGCATTTTGTATCACAGCCATCTGAACAAAATTCTCTGCAGCCACCCATAATGTGAACACTCCACCACTTGATGAGACCTTAGGGATCCATTGCAGCGTGCGCTGAGTTAGCAATGATCCCGTGCTGATCTGGTCTTAGTAAGTATTTATAACAAGACTTTCGTTTGCGTTTAACACTGTTGCAGTGTTCCCCAGTGCTGCAGACTCTGCTACAGTGGAATAAGGATAAGACTAAGTTAATCTGCAGTGTCCTTCTTGAGTCAGAGAAGTAACAGAAAGTTGTGTACTTAGAACACCTTGTGAGTAAGTTTAATGAACTTAGTATGGTGGGTAATCTTACAAAATGAATTTCACATGCATTAGACAGAGTGTTCTGAACATGCAAAAGCACCAATTTGCTAATAAAAAATGTCTAAACTATATTTCATTTCGATATTTGGACTGAAGTATAGCAAATAGATATAACTTAATGCCACAAAAAAAGAAAAGTGTTGCATGGAAATATTTACAGTATATTGCATAACATAAATAGATAAATACAGATCAACATACATTTAACCATTAATCTTCAGAAAAATCCGCAAAGTCAGTGCCCTAATTAAGAAGTTGCTTGATCACCAGTTTGGAAGGTTTCTTCCATAATGTATTACTTCAAAGTATCATGGAGACATCTTTGTATGTATCCTCTAAATCTGAAATGAACAAGGGGGAAAATGTCTCAGGGTTAAATCACTCCTGCGGAGCAATTCATAGGAGCTGGAGCAATCAAGCCCTTCAAGGGTCCTGAATGACTGAAAGTGACAGGACAAAGGAGACCTTCTCGGAGCATCACACTGGTGACCAGTTGAGGTGGCTGGGACTTGAGTCAGAGTTCTGGACCGCACTTGCCAGTGTCTCAGCCTGCTGAAGACCCGAAAGGTAAGTTGGGGAGGAAGGACAGAGTGCAAAAAGAAATAAGTTTCATCTCTGGTCAAGCTCATAGGACTTGATATTACAATACCAATATTCTGCACTTTCTTGATGTCTTGAAATAGGTATAGGGTAATCGCTTTGTTGGGGTCAGCAGATGGGCACACTGCTTCACCTGTGTTTCTTTGATAGGCCTATTACATCTCAATAGGGCTCAACAGCATCACCTAGCATCCCAGGTGTACTTGCCTAAGCTTCTATCCCTATCTCATCATTTTGCAGCCAAGTTGGGATCCTTTTTTTTCTGCTTCTGAAAGCGACTTGACAGCCAGTCGGAAGGCCTGCCCTCAACTCCCATCCCTTTCAGAACCCTGATTATTGATATGGCTACAAACCCTCTACACTTTACCTCTTCTGGAAGCACCTGGGTACGCTAGTCTCATTGTTCTGCCTCAGCTGTTATGCTATGAACAAGGACTTCTGTAAGGTTGACCACAAGCTCAGGTCTGGCCTAAAATTAGATGTAGTGATTTCTACTGGAAAAAACAGCTTCTGATTTTGAGAAATCTGCATCTTCCAGCTCCAGATAGTCCCCAGGAGGGTCGGTTCCATCCTTGTAGACTATTTCACTGGAGGCTGTCCTTCTCTTACAAATGGGATGATGTTTGCAAATATGGTGATCAGGGGAGGGGCATTGGTGGTAGATCTCCTTTCCTCCAGAGTTATCACCAGTTGTTGTAGAACTTGGTTATGCCTCCAGGTGTAGCAACCTTAGGAACAAAGTGGTTTTACAGATGGTGAGGATGTCCTTTAACATTGCTGGGGTTTAGCAGAAAGAAAATGATGGATCTTCTCCAATCCACTGATGTATGTTCATGGGTATGGAAAGAACATCATAGGTGGCTCTGATGATGAAGCTGATTCTGCTCCCTGCTGTCCCCCACAGATCCTTCCAGGTGAGCTTGCAATGCTCCAGATTTTCCCAGCTAGTCCACTGTCCCTATTTGGACTGTGAGACTGCCCTTGCATGTCTGTCTGCTTCCTCTTTTCCCCCGAACCTCAGCAACCACCAACTTTCTTCTCTGGGTAAATATTACCCTATTGCCTTGTTGGCTAACTTGTAACTAACCCAAAACCATTTCTTCCTTGTTGAACCTACGCACAATGTCTCTATGAGTAAGAGCAGATATTCCTAGCTATACAGTGTCAGATGGAGTCCACTTCCTCTCTGTTGCCTTTCTAGGACCAGCTGCTCATATTGTAGCATCTTGAGATTCTGTCAGGGTTATTTAAAGGCCTTACTTTGGTGCATTTTTACTCGTCTGTGAGGCTTGAAACATGCAGCTCCAGTGCACCATGTCCATATAAGCCAATGCTGCTAAGCCACTTCTTGTTAAATTAACTGACTGTCCTCTCCAGCTTCTTGATTTTGGAGATGGGGACTTTGTAGACAGTTGGTTTCTTCCCTCAGTTGTCCACTCCAGTCTGAGTCTTTGAGACTTGTGCTGTACCACCATCCTAGTCTCTTGACTGGCATCTCCGACATCATCGGAATTGGTGTTTTGTTGATGTGAAATCTCTGGTCCACAAGTTTTCCTCTGACAATGGATATGCTCCTGGATTTGCCAGGTTTTAACTTCACCCTTGCCAACATTATATTGATATGTAGTTTTTCCTTTGAACACTTAGTACATGCTGTGGTTGATGTCAGGGTGGTGATGTCATCCATGAAGGCACAAATAAGAGCTAAACACTGCCATGATGTTATGTATTCTGTGGTTGTAGTAATACTATACTTGATTTTAACCCTTGGTGGATTTATTTATTTATGGATTGATTTTAACACTCACAAAGAGCACTGGATTTTATTATGAATTATTTATTTAAAGATTTTAGACTGCATTTACTTATTGGGACACTGCCTGCTAATTGAATAAAACTGCACTATGCACCAGTCTTTTGGTGTGTGTCTTCATTGCATTAGGCCATCTTGGTTATGGCTGTCAACACCTGTGTGCAAGAAGATGATATGTTGTCACAATTATAAAATGTAGTCAACAAACACTACTGAAAAGAGTATAACACACCATTAATGTCAGGCTTGTGTACATGGGCTTCCAGTTTGACATAACATTATGTTCAAATCTCATCTACTGTGTTACAATGCTGTTAGAAAATTTCAACACTTTATCCTATTTGCCATTCTTACATAAATCATAACAACAAGCCATTATGCTCTCTGACATCAAGCATTTTCATCATTTGAAAGTTCTGATATGCATAATATACATCTCTTGTTAAATGTCAGTTTAGGTTTGTGATATTAGTATAGCTGCGTTTTCCCAAAATTACAAAAGTTCTGCAGCTTCAACTCAAAAAAATGGGATTCAACAAAAGCCTGACGCGCAGAAATGACTCCACAGACAAAATATCTTGGTTTTTGGAGGTTTAGTTAAGTTTTGAAGTAAAACAGTTCACACAAAAAGGAAAATTAAAATAACAAAAAAGGAAAAGTTAATGTCAAGAAAAGTTCAGTTCTAAGCTTAATCTTGTTACATCTCAAATCGTTACTTCTTACTTAACATTTCTGAACCATTTCAAAACGGTCAGAAAACTGTATGCTTATCCCATTTCTAAGCTTAAATGGGTCTTTCAAGTCCTTCTTTACTGGGACTTGTTCCAAACAAACTGAGCTTATTATCACACTGTTATTCAGTTATAGTAAGAAGGTTCTATCTCTTGTTAACTATAGGGGGAAAAGACTATACCATAAGCTATGACTATTAAAAACATTAATATTCTATTCAAATTAAGCAAACATCAATGTGTGTTTAACTCAAAACTTTAACTTTCTAAGATTGGCTCTTACATTTAGTTCTCTGAGACATTTACCCGCAGGGTACTTGTAAATCTCCTTTAGAGGACTCCTTCAAAACTCAGTTAAAAACATACCTCTTGTGTTTTGTATTTTAATTTATTTTACAGGCACCTATATTCTCTAATTAGATTTTGCCCCTTGGAAAGGGAAACAAGGAGTACATTGGGTAAGCAGATTTATGTTTCAATTAAGTAATATGAAGTTCTGTATTTGAATACATTCTTGCTCTTCATGACACAGTAGAGTTGCAACATGTTGCATGCAAGTAACAATTTCACCGTACTCTGTATATGTTACAGTGCTGCTACTACTACATCTTTCCCATTTGTTTGTACATAAAACTGTTATTTTAGTCAGACAGCCTTAGCTCAGAACAAAATTAAAACAAAAATACTGCCTGTTTTAAAATAACATGAAAGTAAATGGCTGTAAAATTGGCCTTCCGCTATCAATTCAAATATTCATGAAGCTTTCTCAGCTTCCAAACAACCACATTGCTTTGCAATTGGCTACATTCAATGAACTGTGGCAGCACTCAGCATAAACTTGACAGGCTCTGTTTCAGGCTGCGTCTCAGACATGTCTTTAGCTGATTTCTAAAGAACCTTTCAATTCCCTGTGCAGCCCAATACGCCGAACATTTCATTTGTAGTAAGTTGTTCAGGTCTTGATTTTTGACCTGAACTCTTCAATGATTTCATGCTCTAACATAAAGAACGATCTTTCACAGCTACAAAGGAAATGTGCTTTTTTATGTTATATCTTTTTATTAAATAAAGTATTTTCACTGTATTTTATTAATTAAATTTTAATCCAGTTATTTACGACCAGTCCAACCAGATAAGGAAGCTGCCCATTCTTTTTGTATTGGACTTAATGAAGATCTTCAATTTTTATTAGCTATGTTTTACATGGAGCACGGGTATCTTTTTTTTATTAAAGGAAAAACACATTGGTAATTCCATGCAAAAAAGGAAAGAAACTCAACTCTTCATCTCCTGACACATCATTATTATATTCAAAATGGGATCTTTCAGAAAACAAAGACATGTAAAAGGCTGAACTGAAGAAAACCTGGGAAGAAACATTATTAAGATGTAAGGCTAAAGCTAGTGAGACAGGTAATTCTTAGGAAACACGAGAAATTAGCTTAGTCGCAACTGTGTTGCTCTTGAAAATATTATAGCTTTATGGTTAATCCAAGACTTCATCTTTGGCTTTAGTCTTTTAAACCTTTGTTTGTTTATTGTGCTGTTCCTGTGCATTGTTTTCTTATATATGTTAATGAAAGCGTTTTGTTAATCCCTTTATTTTGTGTTTAATTGTTTTTCATTATGTATTTTTGTATTTTTCGATATTTTCCAGAGGGTGGTCCCTGAGCAGTTACGTCATGGTGTCCCCACCTTTTGGGGTTCCACCCACAAAATACAGCAACTGTCGTCTTGAGGCTTATACTGTGTACACACAATACATAACAAAAATTACATAATAACAAGAAGCACATGAAAAATCATACCTCAAAAATAATTACGAAAATAAAAATAAATAAAATAAATTTAAACCAAGAAATCAACTCTGACTGAAATGTAAATGAAGCCCCAAATTACAACATACATGAACCCTGAAAAAGAACCTTGGGTTTGTTTGATTTAAGTTAGCAGATGTTACATGTGCAACAGAGGATTTGGTAGGCTAATGGTAAGGTGGCTAGTCTATGCGGTGGCAGAGTTTACAGCAATGGCAATTGGAAATTTAAGAAGTAGGATAGAGATGGTTTGTGGAAAGTTGTAGGGGACTGTCAAGGACTGTAGCACCAAGCAAGAATAAGAAATGGGTTTCAGAAGGCTTTCAATCTCAACAGCTTTGAAATTATGTTGTGATGCTTGCCTGACTCACAAAACTCAAACCAAAGTTTTGTGTCTAGCAGTAAGCATCAAGACACTAGTGGGGCCTATAGCAAGCTTTTAATCAGCACAGGACCTACAAAAAATATTAGAATGCTTTAATATCTAAAAAAAAAAGAACAGGGTGGAGAGGGACCATATAAATCCCTAGAAATGTCAGCAAAACCAAAGAGCTGGTCATTATAGTATATATTTGTACATACAGCATAGGATGCATGATAATTATACTTTTTTATTTATTTTTGTATAGTATTTTTGCCAACTGTATGAGAAAACATGCAAGTACAAAGTTCATATTACTATGCGTATGACAATGGACTTGACTGCAGCTTCAAAGCAATGATTATTTTAATATAAAACTTTATCTCTAAAATATATTAAAAAAAACAAAAGCAGAGCAAAAACAATAAAAGAAAGATTTAAAAAATGTATGTTTAAAAAGCTAACCCGCAAAACTGAACAAAAAATAGCTTAAAAGCAATTGCAACCCTTAAAACAACTCAATTCTCAAACATCAGAGAATCAGAGAAAAGTACTTAACAGTCCACAATCCAAATGGACAGCCAGACAAGAGAAGTGTTAATAATGCAGCAATAGAATAAAGCTACAGATTATGATAAACACAAGACACAAACAGATCCAGAAGTACTGTAACAATCCTGTATGCCTGTATGAAGAGGCCGTTGTAGTATTACCTTATAACTTGTGGATCAAACCTCTCGGTACTGTATCTAGTGGTGCACTGTCCTGTCAAATAGCTCTTACAATTCTCGTTAGCACAAATAACGATAAATTACACCAAAATACTGCAAGTATGACGCAACATGTGACTTTACATTTTCGATAAGTTGGCAAGATATAGGAAGTTCTGAAATTTATGGCAAATTATCTGTACATTATCTACTTCCCAAAACACTTCATGAATAATTTATCATGTGAAAGTCGTCCAACTATGATTCAGATTATTTACAAAAGTGTGCTATAAAATTCTATCTTCCTGAAATAAAAAAAATATGTCAATGATGGCTGCCCTAGATATGAACTAATCATACCCTAAGTGTGATATGCCAGACTTTATTCTGTGAATCTGAAAAGGTGCAAAATCACCTTTACATCCATATTTACAATACTAAACAAACGTATGCCCAATATATTTGTGTAATACAAATTTGTGAGTAATCTACCTTTTGAATCTTTCATTTGGAAGTTCATCAATAATACTCAACTATTGTTAATCATCTGTAATGCATTACATGGTTTCCAAAACTGGTAAAGACGATTTTGTGCAATCAAACTCCATATTAATATGATCCATTCATGCTTTGTTCTAACCTGCTTATTCAATGTACGGTTACAGGAAGCCGAGGCCCATCCTGTCAACACTGAATATAACTCAATGCAGCCAGTCACAAGTGCAAGTTATTGATAATTTTAAGCATTCCTAAACTAATATTGCATTTCTGTATTTACATTAGTGTGTGACAGCACAGCTCAGCAACCATAAGTATGTCATCATGAAGTCTTAGTGAAATAAATTTCTACAATATGTGCTTAAAAGTTTATCTAGAAATGTTGGTACATAATACAATAAATACACAAAGTGCATCCGCAATGTATTTCATTGGTTTAAGATCATTTTCCTTATGTACTTTAGTGTATTCATATTGTGATGAGTGAGTCACTGTTTTATACTCCAAAACACGAAGCTGAGTCTCAGTACTTTAGCAAAACCAGTTTTATTCATCTTGAAACAGGAACAGCAGGGTTATTTATTGCAGCTGGGACTACCACTCTGCTTAGACAGACACAGTAAACAAGCAGAGTTGGGGCCAGATCAGTGACCTGTTATACTGTTCTCTGCATTTATAATGTTCCTTGCATCACTCATTGGTGACAGGCACTTACGGTGCACTCGTGATAGGCTCACAGTTGTTTCCGCGGCACTATACTGCTGCACTGCGAACCTGCGGTTGCCTCAGTGACAGACAAGCAGTCCTCCACAGACATGGCAATTGTGCTTCGGCATATTCAGAAACCTCACAATATCATATCTTTAATTAATATGTGGGCTATGGGCTTGCTATTTGTTTATATGTATTTTTACTGTCAATTTTGAATTATTATTTTTCATATTTCTGGGTATTTTCAATTATATTGTAATTACATACTGTCTCTTTAAATGTCCTGATGTGCCATGTGCTTTGTGGGTGGAGTTCAAGGAAGCAGGGCCACCCTGACTTTCTTGCTCATGGATGCCCCCTTTCATCTAAAAGAGGCTGAGGACAAGAGAGATCCCGTAGTAGATTACTGATTTGTAGTATTTTAAGAATTGTTTATCTTGTGAATTATTTTCTGTGCTTGTTCTTGGATTCTGTTTTCTGCTTTGTAAATTGGGACTCTTATTTGCATCTTTGAGTAATTTGCTATATATTAGAACCTTGGTTCACGAACGTCTCTGAACAAATCAAGTTACAACCAAAAAGTTCGCCAAACTTTTGCATCTGTTCACAACCACACACTTGGTTGACGAACAAGCCAGTTTCCCTTCCGGTTTGAACGTGCTGATGATTTCTGCAGGTGTTCAGTCTCTTCCTGTACTGTACATTGTTCTTGGTGCATCACGCAGAGGGACTCTCCCTCAAAACTGTAACCTCCTCTCAACCCAGCTTCCTCCTGTGGAATAGCGGGTTCACAGCTCCCGTCAAAAATGCCAGTTTTAATAAATAATCACCTCACTCGCAGCTTGGTGAGGGGGCGTGGTTGTGTGTGGCTGAAGACCATCCTGAGGAGTTTGTGATGTGGGTGTTGCTCACCTATGTGCACAGGTGAGAAGCGGTCCGCATCCATAATTGTTCACAGGAGCTGCTGATGATGCCATGACTACCACGCCAATTCATAAATAGAAGCGTGAGTCGGCTAAAGGGAAAAATCTTTAAAATAAATATATTTAAATACAGTTCGTATGGTCTGGAACGGATTAATTGTATTTACATACAATCCTATGGAGGAAATTACTTCGGGTCACAACCAAATCGGGCTACGACGAGAGTTTTGGAACGAATTATAGTCGTGACCTGAGGTTTCACTGTATTTGTCTGTATCTTGATAGATAAATTCTAATTTACACA
Source organism: Polypterus senegalus (assembly GCF_016835505.1). Taxonomy (NCBI): domain Eukaryota; kingdom Metazoa; phylum Chordata; class Cladistia; order Polypteriformes; family Polypteridae; genus Polypterus; species Polypterus senegalus. The sequence continues at coordinate 65,579,537 of NC_053169.1, read as the reverse complement.
GATTTTTGTTTATATTCTGTGCACAAGATAAGGGTTATCGTCATTGTCCTTTTTGTTGGAAGTTTTGATTTACATGGGGACTTTTCTAGTTATTTTGCCAGCTCTTCTTGTTTCAGGCCTGGTAGGCTGAAGGCCAGCAGTTAGCACTGAGGATCGGAGGGACTGGTGTGAGCCTCTTTTAGTGCATGTCACATTGGGGCCTTCTTGGGAAATCAAATTAGAATTCCTTGGTTGTCAATACTAAACTGTAACATGTATGGCTACTAGGAATTAATTTAATCGATCTTTCAATTAAGCTCTTTAAAAGCTATCAAAAGAAAGTTGCCCTGCTTACCAATGTACTATACACCCTATGTTTTTAGTAATTTTCTTTAATATACACTTCAAACTTGCAGTTTTGAATAGATTTGATTTTCTTGTTGAGATAGTGTAGCAACATTTCTGAACAATTATTTATTGAATATTTCTAAAATAGTAAATTAAACAAAATTGTACAGGATATATGTTTGTCAGTGTTTCTGTGAAACCTGGTTCTTTTTTATATCTTTTATAATTTTTAATTTATTTAATCAAGTACACTTCAAGAAGTGAATTACAAGCCTGGCAGACCTACAATGCTACATTGTATTGAAATCTAGTCCAGCATTCCTTTCTCTACCATGCAGAGACCAAGAAATCAGAAAATTAAATATGAAGTAGTCAATCAAAGATACTGAGGAATCCTGAAGAGTAACTTGAGACTAATCTTTTAATAAATTAAGTATGGCGTTAATCAATGTCTGCTAATTTTTTGAAGAAGTTTTGAACACAAACTGAGCAAGAAGTTTTCCTATTTAGTGAAAAACAAGTCATACCTTTTCCCATTGTGTGATGGTAGGTGGAATAAAATTCTCCCAGCTGAGTGAGGTAAAGTGAGCTGATACCAATATAGTGTGAGATACCCCAATATTGCTCACTAAAAGTGATGTCCTATCTTATGTCACTCCAAATCAAGGTGTAATGAGTTGGGAACTCATTCACCCTCAAAGTGGTAGTATTGTGATCTTAGGAATGGAGTAGTCTAATTGGACAAAAAGGGTGAGATAGTACTTGGAGACAACAGGATTTGTGAAATACAAAGACAATGTGTATGTGTAGGCTAGTCGAGGATTGTTTAAACTAGGGAATGGGGGGGCAGGGAGTTTAGGACAGGCCAGATTTAGATCTATACATGGAAGAACAAACAATGGTGTAGAAATAAAAATGCATAGTAATGTAAATTTTAAGCAAACATGTAAAGATAGAAGGATTAACACATTAAAAATAGCTTGTCTTAATGCTAGAAGTATCAAAAATAAGGTAAGTGAGTTGGAGTTGTATGTAGCAGAGCATAATTATGATATTATAGCAATAACGGAAACCTGGCTAAATAACAAAGATGGGGATGAGTGTAACATAGAGGGATACACATTTTTTAGGAAGGATAGACAGAACAGAAAAGGAGGTGGGGTTGCTGTTTATGCCAAACAGGGATTAAATGTAAGTCATCTTCAGTTGGATGATGAGCCCCATCTTAGTGAGGACATGTGGCTTCGCCTGGAAAATATTAGGGAAAAGGTCTCATTTTAGGAGTGTGTTATAGACCACCCAATTCAGACAGTAATTTCAACACACATCTTTTTAGTAATATCAAAAGGCAAGTTTACAGGGGATATTATAGTCATGGGGACTTTAATTATCCAAATATTAACTGGGATAACCTTACAGATGGAGGAGCACAAGAGCAGGAGTTTTTAGAAGTAATCAGTGACTGTTTTTTAACACAGCATGTTAAAGCACCAACAAGGGGTGAAGCCTATCTGGATTTAGTATTCTGTAATAATCAGGATAGAATTGAGGGTGTAGAGGTGATTGAACCACTAGGGTCAAGTGACCATAATGTAATACAATTCTCAGTATTTTGTAAGAGTACAGATGCAAAGACTAAAATTGTTAAGTTGAACTTTAGTAGGGCTAATTTTGAGCAGATGCGACAAAGTCTAAGTAGGATAGACTGGGATAAGCTTTTAAATGTGGAGACAGTCGAGGAGCAGTGGAACAGGTTTAAAAATGTTTTACATGTAATGCAGGACAGATACATACCTAAATTTGGAAGTAATAGGAAACTAAAAAAAACTCCACGATGGATTAATAAAGATTTAAAAAAGAAGTTGCAAAGGAAAAAACTGCTGTATAAGGCATATAAGACTAATGACTGCAAAGAGAACCGTAGCACGTATGAGAAAATGAGGGCAACCATTAAGAAGGATATCAGAGAGGCTAAAAGACAGTTGGAGAGGAATATAGCAGATAAGGCAAGAGAAGACCCCAAGAGATTCTTTCAGTATTTTAGTAGTAAAAGAACAGTTAAGGAGGAGGTCAAGTTCATCAGGAATAGTAAAGGGAATTAAAAGATACAGACAATGAAATAGCAGATGCCCTAAACTTACATTTTTCTGAGGTGTTTACAAGTGAGCAAGTGGATAACCTGCCAGAGGTAAACGCAACTACTAAGGAGGTACTGAGGGATTTGGAAATTGTAGAGGGAGAAGTGCTGCTCAGATTAAATAAGATGAAATCAAACAAATCACCAGGCCCAGATAATATTTATCCTCGTGTTCTTAAGGAGGCTAGTGAGTACATATATAAACCCTTGACACATATTTTTAGGAAGTCACTGTGCACTGGAGAGATTCCAAAGGACTGGAAAATGGCAAATATCATCCCATTATATAAAAAGGGTGACAGGGCAGATCCAAGCAACTATAGGCCAGTAAGCTTAACAAGCATCACAGGAAAATTAATGGAAGGAATTATTAAGGATAAGATTGAGCAACACATGACAAGGACAGGAGTTATTCTGAACAGTCAGCATGGGTTCAGAAGAGGGAGGTCGTGTTTTACTAACATGTTGGAATTCTATGAGGAGGCAACAAAAGGATACGATCAAAGTGGAGCTTATGATATTATTTATCTGGACTTTCAGAAAGCATTTGATAAGGTGCCACATGAGAGGTTGGGCATCAAGTTAAAAGAAGTGGGAGTTCAGGGTGATGTTTTTAGATGGGTGCAGAATTGGCTCAGACACAGGAAGCAGAGGGTGATGGTGCGAGGAACCTCATCAGAACTGGCGATGTTAAGAGTGGTGTTCCACAGGGGTCAGTGCTAGGGCCGCTGCTATTTTTAATATATATAAATGATTTAGATAGGAATATAAGTAACAAGCTGGTTAAGTTTGCAGATGATACCAAGATAGGTGGATTAGCAGATAATTTGGAATCCGTTATATCATTACAGAAGGACTTGGATAGCATACAGGCTTGGGCAGATTTGTGGCAGATGAAATTTAATGTCAGTAAATGTAAAGTATTACACATAGGAAGTAAAAATATTAGGTTTGAATACACAATGGGCGGTCGGAAAATCGAGAGTACACCTTATGAGAAGGATTTAGGAGTCATAGTGGACTCCAAGCTATCAACTTCCAAACAGTGTTCAGAAGCCATTAAGAAGGCTAACAGAATGTTAGGTTATATAGCACGATCTGTGGAGTACAAGTCCAAGGAGGTTATGCTCAACCTTTATAATGCACTGGTGAGGCCTCATCTTGAGTACTGTGTGCAGTTTTGGTCTCCAGGCTACAAAAAGGACATAGCAGCACTAGAAAAGGTCCAGAGAAGAGCGACTAGGCTGATTCCAGGTCTACAGGGGTTGAATTATGAGGAAAGATTAAAAGAGCTGAGCCTTTACAGTTTAAGCAAAAGAAGATTAAGAGGTGACATGCTTGAAGTGTTTAAAATTATGAAGGGAATTAGTACAGTGGATCGAGACTTGTATTTTAAAATGAGTTCATCAAGAACACGGGGACACAGTTGGAAACTTGTTAAGGGTAAATTTCGCACAAACATTAGGAAGTTTTTCTTTACACAAAGAACGATAGACACTTGGAATAAGCTACCAAGTAGTGTGGTAGACAGTAAGACGTTAGGGACTTTCAAAACTCGACTTGATGTTTTCTTGGAGGAAACAAGTGGATAGGACTGGCGAGCTGTGTTGGGCTGAATGGCCTGTTCTCGTCTAGATTGTTCTAATTCTAATAATAAATAATAATACAAAAAAATGGTCAGTAAACAAGCAAAAGCCAAAGAAATCACAAAGTATACAATCAGCAAAAACAAAACAACATCCTAAAGCTTTAGTTGCACAAATGACAGCAAGAAGTGCTAAATGTACCTGAAAATGCTTAGTCCTGATTAAACAAATAGTTCAGAGCTTACTCAACGCTTGGACATTGTGAATTACTGCACATGCTGCCATTTTTTATAAGGTCAATGTAATGACACACGTAGCAACAACGAAAAAAACACAAATAGTAACAGTCATCATTATTATTAACAATATAACAATTTATTCAGTCCTAAATTTGTAGCTAATATGATACTGAGGAAGAAATATTTAGAATTAAGGTGCTTCAGTCTTTCCAGATAATAAAAGTATGATGCTAATAGAACTATAAGAAGCATGATACTTATGCATTAAATAAGAATGTGCTAAAGCTAACTGAACAAATGTAATCTAATGCAGATACTAAAGCTATAAGAATATAATTTCTTTATAACTAATGTAATATACTGAACTAACCTTTATTGTAACACTTGATATTTTATGAGCAATGTACATGAAAAAAAAGGTATAAGGAAGTGAGCATTGTCTTAAACCGCTGAGTTGCATATACTCTATAACCGTTAGGAAAAACTTGCTGTAACTGGTCTTATTTACGTGTAAGTTAGCAGAAGTGTATTTCTTAAAATTGTGAAAGTACTGACCACTTTTTATCTGTAAAAAACACTCTGTTTTCTCTGCATGTACAAATTCAGGATGTGGACAGGGGCTGCAGCAACCCATGTAATAACCTCAAGATGAACTGCTATGTTTTTTTTTATTCTTGTCAATGAACTTGAGTATTTAAGGGAAGTCTCTCATTCCTGCTGGCAGGCTAGGCTGCCCGTAACAACTTGAGCAAGCAGATGCTGCAAGCCTCTCTGCCACCAAGAATAAAGAAATTTCTTTTTAATATTAATGGGTGTCCGCCTTCTGTTGTTCTTTGACTTCAGTGTCCACAATACAAAACAGATAGAAAATTTAAAAAAATTATTCATAATAGGTAGAATAATATCTGCTATATAATAAATATATCAAATGCCAAATATATTTTAACGCATCCGTTTTTCATGGCTAGTAAGTAATAAAAAAAAAGCCTAAAAAATCTACAAGTAGGCACCACCCAAAGCGTTCATAACAGGAAACTTACTTAGTCATTTTAACTATCATGATTTAGTAGGTCCTAAAAATGTCAAAAAATAAAACACTATATTAGTGTTTAACATTTTAATCAGTATTAGTACATTATTTCCTAAGTGGTAGAAGCTATGTGCCTTAAATATTAGAAACTTAAGGTCAAACATCTTTCCATAAACTGCGGTGGGTTGGCACCCTGCCCAGGATTAGTTCCTGCCTTGTGCCCTGTGTTGGCTGGGATTGGCTCCAGCAGACCCCCGTGACCCTATTCGGATTCAACGGATTAGAAGATGGATGGATGGATGGATCTTTCCATAAATCACAACTGGTCAATCATTTACAGTCAAAACAGAATCTCCAGTCATAAACCAAAAAATATCTACATGAAAACCAGACATTAAATGCGCTCTGGTGGAACTCTGCCCCAAAATGTCTATACTAACTGCTGTTTTTCTCACTTTTCCAGTCAGTAGATGCAATATCCTTCATTTTCTGCACATAAGAATGTCTTTTCTTATAACTAATGGTACTCACTGTAGATGCAGAGGACAGGAAGGTATGGAAAAAGATGATCCGCTGTGGCGACCGCTAATGGAAGCAGTTGAAAGAAGAAGAAGAAAAAGATTGTTTGATAAGCTAGAGTTTTCTTTTCTTAGTCAATGTTAGTTTTTTTTCTTTCCTTATTTTTAACTTAAACTCCATGTTATTTTTGTTATTCAGGCCCCTATATTTACCTGAGATATTACATCTTGTTGAATAAGAGCAAAGTCCTGGTTTTGAACCTGTACCCTCCATATCTTTGCCTAAGAGAGATTGAAAACAATGTCAGAAGCACACATGAAGATATGGGACATCCAATGAAATTATTGTCTGGCATCAATACCTATTATTACCGTTCTTTCAGAAAGAGTTATTTTACTCATAATTCTGGGCACAAACCAAGCAGTAATTAGACCCCTTGTGACATTAGTGGTGTAATTAACTGACAAGCAAGAATGACCTGGACATGTCACACTACATTTCAAGCTTGCTGTCATTTCTACGTAATCTGTTTACTTTCCAACTCACTATTCAGAATACTCTGTGGCAGCAAGAAAACCTCACACACTTTTCCTGACAAACCCAATCTCTGCTTTCATTACCCTAGTCCTTGTTTGTTAAAGATGACACTTAGTTTCCAACACACACACATATATAGACACACACATTGTAATAAAATAGGAAGCAGACAGAAAAAGATTTGGAGACAGCCATCCCTTATACTTGGAAAAAAGGCAGACAAAAATGAAAAATATGTCTTCACAAATATGAGTTCAAGACAGAACTGACTAACATGACGAAACTGGGCTATAAATATGGTGAAGTACAGGAAAAGATGGAGACAGGGAGGCCAGAACAGGAACAGATGTGGTAGATAGACGGATTCTGGGTACTGGAAGTGATGTCATTACAGGATGCCGGAAGTGATGTCACGGATAGGCACGGTCTTCCGTTAGACTGCAAAGGGACAAATGGAGAAAGAGATCAGATGACAACTCCAATCCCTGGTTTAGCTAAAAAACAACACTATTTCAGCCTGTAAATAATCTTCCATGTGTAAGTGTGTGGCACGGCTCCCCCTTCAGCTCAGATTTGTTAGGTTGGGCAGCCCGAACTCAAGAAAGAGCATCGTCGTTGGTTTGGAGAGAACACCGATGACAAAGGTCAAAAAACTTATAAAGCTGGAAATCTAAAAGCTGTTAAGTGATGTGTGGGTTTCATTCCTTGTGCACCTCCACGCACTGTAAAGCAGTATGATCTGTGACAAGGGTAAACTAATGGCCCATGAGATAGCACCTTAGTTGTGTTACTGTCCATTTGATCGCCAAGGCCTTTAGTTCCACTGCCACATACCTGGCTTCTCTGTTCAGCGGTTTCTGGCTTAGGAACATGACTGGGGGTTCAACACAGTCAACGGTTTGGCTCAGAATCCACTTTACTATCTCATTCCATGTTGTTAGGGGGCCGCTTCATGGCCATTTCAATATGGCATCTACTTTGGAATACTATGGTTTAACAGACCCCACCCTCCCCCACCCCCCCACCAGGTAGCCCAAGTAATTGCACTTGACCAGTCCAAAAAAACATTTCTTAGGATTGATTCGAAGCCCAGCTTTTCCAAGTGCCTAGAGCACAGCCTGAATCTGCTCTGGGTGTTTCTTCCGCATGTTGCAACAGATAGACAGACAGACAGATAGATAGATAGATAGATAGATAGATAGATAGATAGATAGATAGATAGATAGATAGATAGATAGATAGATAGATAGATACTTTATTATCTTATTTCTTCCACATGTTGCAATAGATGACTATGTCATCCAAGTAAGTGGCCCTATAGGAATTGTAGGTCTGTAACATTTCTTCCACCAGACATTGGAAGGTGGCAGGCGCCCCATGCAGTCCAAATGGAAGAACATGATATTATATATTATTATAAGCATTGGTCTAATTTTGGGGAATCTATTGCGTAACTGCGCAATATACTCGAGAATGTTAATTTTAGAATGTCTAGTATTCCTTGGGGTCGACTCCCATTCAAAAGGGGAAAATCAAGATGAGGCTTGAGGCACCTCCCAATAGGTAAAACGTACGAGGGAGAGGAGCTGATTCCAGTACTTCCCATCCTTGCTGACCACCTTACATAATATTAGCTTGAGAGGATGGTATACTGTGGTCTTTAAATGTTTGATTTTGAGCAACTTTGCAACTTTGCAACTGGGTCTGCTAAATCTTCTTTAGGGATGCCAACTCGCACAAAAATCCCTACAAGTTCCTATGCGATAGCTTTTGAATTGCTAATCTCAATGGGGTAGCCTTGGGATAAGCACTTTGAGCTACATTTTATGTATGAAAATGTGCTATATAAATAAATGTTGTTGTTGTAGCGGGTAGCATAATCTACGAGGATGAGAATATATTTATGTCCTCACACTAAAGGATCAAGATCTTGACCTCTATACGTTAGAATGGGATGTCAATTAGGGGAAGGTGAACCAGGGAAGCACATCCCTTCTTAGGAATCTGATGTAGCAGGCACTCCAGACATGAAGCTCAGAAACGTCAGACCTCCCCATGGATTCCCAGCCAATAAAAATCTGAGTTTAATCCTATCTAGCATTTTGCTGTCTCATAGATAGATGGGTGCCTAGGAGATGGGTATGTGTAAGTTCATAGACCTGCTGCAAGAAGATCCACAGTACTAATAACAATGGCCTCACCTCCCCCTCATGCTCAATTATGTGATATAATAAATCATTGTCAATAACAAAGTGGTGAACTTAAGGCATGGGATGTAAGGTGAATTGACTGTTTACTGAGACTACTGCATTTTTGACAATCTTAAGGGAACCATCGTTCAGTTGTTCCCATTTAAAGGACACCAGGGTTTGCCTAAACTGAAACTGTAAACTGTTAAGAGGATCTGGGCTGCCTCAGTGCGCAGAGGGTCAGAACACAATATCGACAGCCAGAGTGTTGAAGGTTCTGGTGTTGTCATCGTGAATTCCGCTATGTCACACTGGGAAGCCACGTAACTCCTTCACAGTGTTGAGATGGTTTGGGGCAGATTTTCTCTGTCCATTACCAGGACCAAAGATTTAATGGGAAATGGTTTGTGTGATACTGCTTTTACTTTCTGGCCAGTTGCTACCCAGAATCATAGGAAACGGTGGATTTCAAAATACCACCACCTGTAATGTTCTTATCGAGTTCTCATTACTGATGAGACAGGAGGCAGATCAATGGAAACACATTTCGCTGTGAATACAGGTTAGAATGGTCTTCCCCATAAGCCACTGTTGCAGTAAAACATAATGGCGAGCTACAATGGAAATGTTGCTGCCGGGATCTATTAGTGTGGTAACCCTGTGCTCATTTACCATTATCACTCCTGTCCAAGGAAAAGATAAGGGGTTAGCGACAGCACAGTACCTTTCACCTAGGACCCAGCTGCAGTCCATTGACTCGCTGAGTTGTGGACAATTTGGGATGGTATGGCTGACCTCCCAGCACTTGAAACAGCACAGGGTGGATGTGCGCTTCTCCTTGGGGTGGGCCGTGGACCCTTGTCGTGTCGAATGGGCAACACAATCCTCTTGGCTTTGGTATGCAGACTTTTCTGAACATTCAAACTGGGCTGCCACTGTATGTCTTTCTAGGATTTCCATGAAGGCGTCCATGTTTTTGTACGCCTGTCTGCGGACCGGCTGGGCAAAAAATTTGGGGAGGGCATTTACTAAAAGTTTTCAAGCCACCTGCTTTACAGCCTGCTTTGAGTTGTTGATGTTTGGCGGTAGCCAGCACCCTGCCTTACCCCAAAAATAAAAAGTCTGCGGTCTAGATGGCCTCTCAAGGTCAAACCACCACTCGTGGCACAACCTCACCTGCTGGTCGACAGAAACGCTGTTCCTCTTAAGGATTTTACCTTTTAAAAAATTATAGTTAGGTCCCTTCTCATTCCCAAGGTCATAATAAGTCCTTTGTGCCTCGTCCTTCAGGAATGGCACCAATATGATAGCCCACTGTTTGCATTACCAATGATGCCTGACTGCTGTATGTTCAAAAATCAGGAGACATGACTCTATATTGTCATTCTCCTGAAGTGACATTAGTACCTGGGATGGAGCCCTTGACCAATCCTGTTGGAGGGCAATGTGGGCTTGAGTTTGCACCTCCAACTCAGTGAGCAATGTCCTGGTCTCACCCAACTGGACCCTAAGTCCCTGAATGTCCATGGCCATGTTATGAAGGACTGAAGTCAGGTCCTGCTCTTCTGACATTCTGAGCCAACTACACCAATGTAATAATATAGGCAGTAGACAGAAAAAGGTTTGGGGATGGCCACCCAGTTTACTTGAAAAAAGGCAGGCAAAAACAAAAAATACACATAAACAGAGTTTATACATAGTATTGATAAAACAAAAAAGCATATAAAGAGTTGGGGAACTGAAATGTGAATGGTGTATCACTGGAAGATGATTGCACAAAAATAAACAACACAGAAAACAAAAGCAAACGTGTAAATGACAGCCCCAACCAATAACTCAGAGTGGTATTGCATGTAGCATATAAACAACAAAGTTGTTCCCCATTGACACATGTGGATTACATATACATCTACTGTATATATTATATTACATATAATATATATATTATATTACATATAATATATATATTATATTATACAGGGTGGTCCAGATCTAATTATGCAGATCCAGATCGTCTGGAAGACTTTGATTTATGCTGGGACAATTTCAGTTCATGCGAAGACAATTCTTCATGTCGTCAGTTCGCACACTTCTCAATGGTCCGGGATTTTTCGGGTGATTTTCTATGTAATAAACTTAATAAGTTATTGCGTAATGAAAATTGCATAATTAGATCTGGACCATCAACAGGTGTTACTAATAAGCTATTACTGCTTTGAAATGATCTATATCAACAGCAATTCTATGTAATAAACTTAATAAGTTAGTAATGAAAATTGCATAGATCTGGACCACCCTATATATTACAAATATATATATATATATATATATATATATATATATATATATATATATATATATATATATATATATTTATCAACAGGTGTTACTAATCGCTATTACTGCTTTGAAATGATCGATTTTAAAATTAATATCAATGTAAGACTGCAAAGCCCCACTTTCAACAGCCATTTCTTTAGTGTTCTAATGGTCAACTCCCATAGCTTATCTTTAATCTTTGTAAATTCTAATTAACTATTGTTATTGCATTAGCACCACTGAAACCTGTTATTCTATTCAGTTGGGTTGCAAAGGTACTGACATTCCTAGAGTTCAGTTCTGGGTTCAAAATGACCAAAATGAAATAGCTTTCTGAAGGAACATATCAGTCTACTGTTTTTTTCTTTGCAGAATCAAAGCTATTCTATGCAAGAGATATGGCATGGAAACAGTACATTTCATGCAAAGCGATCTATTACTGTCTTAATAAAAGACGGTAAATTGGGTCTAACAAGAATAGGGAAACAAGGGGAAGGCCCGGATACACAACTGCATAAGAGGACATCAGAGAGTGTTGTTTGAGAAACAAATGGCTGACAGGTCCTGCGTTGGCTTCTTCCTTAAATGAGCACCAAACATCATCATCATTTGCAACAGTGAAAAGTGACCCCAGGGTACTTACTTTAATACACTTTTCCAGTCATCTTCCATCCAATGTCTGTGTTCTAGTGCACATTTTAATCTTTTCTTTTTATTTGCAAGTTTCAGATATGCCCTTTTCTCTTAAACTCACCATCTAAGGCCAGAAGTTTGGTCAAACACAATTTCCAAAGATTTGGTTTTCTCTTTCTATTTGGAAATGTACACTCTATATACAGTACCTATATATATAATTCACTAAGGCAAGACACCCATGGAAAGCATGCCGGAAGGGGCGTGGATTCACTAAGCCGCCGACAAGTAAGACACCTATGGCGCACGCAGGAAAGAGCCACGCCCACCAACTTCAAGACCATTGGATACGACGACAACTCGCAGAGCCACGGCCACCAACTCGGACACAACGACACAGAAAAAACGGCGTCATTTATATTCGTCTGTCGTAGAGGCCACATGCACCTCCGAGCCACGTTGACTGTTCATGAAGGCATGTTTCTCGCGGAGGTGAATCGCCATATGCAACATGTAAAATGGTTTGCGCAGGGTTTCCCATGGGATCCTTAAAACAATCCTTTACAACTGAGGTTAAAACACAATGAAGTAAGCAGTCTTTAAAAACTGAGTTTTCAGTTACGACACACGACTGCGTGCACCATGGCAAACTGTTTTACATGCTACATACAGCAATTCGCATCCGCAGCAAACATGCGTCTTCTTCACTCACGGACAATTATATGTTGCTCTCTCCAGAGTTCCATCTTGTCATTCACTTTCTGTTGTATCCTCAAACCCTTCCTTTTCATACAACTGTGTCTTTCCAGAAGTGTTCAACCATCAATAAATAATTATGCAGCGTTTGTCATGCCACGGGTTCACTATTGTGTTGTATTTTGTTCTCTCCAGAGTTTCATCTTTTCATTCACTTACTGTTGTATTCTCACACCAACCTGTTTTAGACAACCGTGTCTTTCCAGAAGTGTGTAGCATTCAATAAATAATTATGCATGAGATTGAGCATGTGTCTACCCGGCGCAGAGAGGCATGGGTAAACTGTTGAACCCCATTCGGGCTGCAAACCGTGGAATTCTCACAACTGGTTACGTCCCTATCCTTTGTACACACCCCCCTCCTACCTCGCTACTACCGTGGTCGGGTGTCTTGGTGGATTATATATAGAAAAGCAGCCAAAACCGCACAGAGCAATGAAAAGTCTACGTGAGTCACAGGTGCATCTGGACTGTGCAAACACGACAACGACTCAAGTGACTAGTTGGAGGTGGGCACATGAGCAGGCAGTGCATACTGAACGAGAAATCAGCAGACTAGCATGACGGAGGAAGCAGAATGGACGTCCTTCTCCTCTCCTCCCGTTCCACCATCCGCGCCTGAGCACCGTGCATCCCCATCCCTCCGTCTGGCAGGAGAAGGCGCGATGGCGTTCCGCCAGTTTTCAGACATGGACGATTGTGTGTTGGTTCGTTCCGTGCATTGTTACAATGTTGCTTTTCTTGCTGATTTATTACATTACCGATTTTTCAAATGTTAATTTTCTCCCTTTGCTTAAAAATCATTAAAACACCGGCCTGATTATGCGGTGTATGGTACGCCGCGGGTTGGCTAGTATATGTGTATAATTACAACAACAAAAAAGTATGTGGTACTTAATGAATTATACACATACCTAATATGGAATATAATATTTTAAACTGTCATTAAAAACAACTGTCAGAATTGCAGTGTAACAGTTAGAATTGCTACTCATGGAACTGGCACCTTGGGTTGGTTGTTAATCACATAGAGTCTGAATGTTCTTCTCACATCGTCTGGGTTCTATGCTTTTCCACCCACACCCCAAGGAATGTGCAGGTTAGGTTAACTGGTGATGCCAAATTGACCCAAGTGTGAGTGTAGGTGTGTGTGTGAGTGGGTAGCGCTACAATGGACTGATGCCCTATCCTGGGCTGTTTCCTTCCTGTGATGTTATGTTATCGACAATAACTAAAATGCACTAAAATAAAATGGGGTGAAGCTGTCGTGCTCTAATTAAATGTTTCATTTTATTTCACTGCAACAATAATTTTATGTGACTTATAATTGCTAAATTAAGTTTATTTTTAAAGACAGTGTTTTAGATTTAGTGTTTGCTTATTCTTTAAACCGTCTCATGTGTCTCACTTCCTGCCATTACTATTTCTAAAGTCTTTTGTACCAAAACAACCAGTTGTCCAGTGACTTGTGTTTACAGATGTCTGCAGTTTGGCAATACTTTTATACTGTAGATGTTTATTCCCATTTTGTACAAATAATCTGTTTTATTAAAATGGAAAATAATTGAAACCTTTTTTCTTTAATAATTCATAGAATTCATTTTGGATTTAGAATGATAATTGATAAGATTAACTAGTTTTAGCTGAGGTGGAGAGGGTGTTTCCTACAATTCTGGAGGACTTCACTTACTTGTGCAACATAAATGGTATATAAAGACCAAAGTCATACTTAAGTTAAAATAAGCATATTTCTCAGCTGGAATTAAAAAAACTCAGGTACCTTCTTTTTGCAGGAGCTTGAGTAAGCTTTAAAAACAGATTTAATCTCACTTATTCAACATGCTGTCACTTCAGCCCTGACTAGGATAAGTAAGTAATGGTAATGGATGGGCAATTCAACACATTTCACATGAGATATGACAGGTCCTTTCTCTCTAAAGTCTTTGAAGTTATAATCTAATAGCTATTAAGGATCAGATTTGTATTATATTTTAAACGCAGGTAATATAGAATACAGCAGTTCATTTTTTTAAATGATGCTCTGGAAAGTACTCGGTTACAAAAAATTGAGCCTTTGATTTGGTTCAGGAAGTAATGTAAGAAAGCAGTTCTAAATGCTACAGCGGTTATTGATTTGGTCCTCATAACAGTTTTCTCTTTATTTTTTAATACCTTTTAACAGTGCACATGACACAAGTTGACTTTGTCATTATCTATTAAAAAGTAAAATTTAGTTTTGACTTTAATTTTAAATATATAATATAAAATATTTTTTCTTGATTGGTTTAAGACAGCTCTACTGCATTTTATTATATAAAAGTGCTACATAAAAATCCAGACAACTTTACTTGTATTACATTTTTGCCTACAAGGGTTTGGATTTTGGATTCCTTTAATGATCCAAGTAAGTAGCCAAATGGATGCTAATCATATTTATCACAGTGATGACTAGCTCTAAGGTATGTTCTTGTTTTTGTGTAAGATTCCATTTACAGTTTTAGTAATACATTGAAAGTACTTAAAAGTGATATGGCCTAACTTCAATATGGCTCAGAAAAAAGCTGTTCATCTTCCTTAAACAACCAAAACACTCAATAACTCCTCAATAACTAAGCCTGCACACATACTCTTTGGACTGTGCCTTTGGCATCTGGTATTGTCTTGACGACTCGACCCATTACCCAGGAATTGTGAGGTGTAGCTTTATCTACAATTAAAACGACATCCCCTGGTTCAAAATTTCTTCTTGGTGCAAGCCATTTTTGACGTTCTTGAAGTATTAACAAATACTCTTTTGTCCATCTTTTCCAAAACAAATCAGCCATGTGTTGAATTTGTTTCCAAAGTTCAGGTGGTATTTCAGGTTTTGCCTTTAGTAATAACAAGTGATTGGGTGTGAGTGGTTCCAAATCATTTGGGTCATCTGATGTCTTTGTAAGGGTGCTGTTATTGAGTATTAATTCAACTCTACACATCATTGTAGGAAGGTTTTCATCCTCGAGTGTTTGTTGGTTTAGTGTTGAATTTAAGATCTTTCTTATGCTTCTGATTTGTCTTTCTCAAACTCCACCTTGATGAGAAGCTGATGGTGGATTGAAAATCCATTTGATTTGTTCTTGTATCATAGCGTTGCCGATTGTTTTGTGTTCCAATTTTTTAATAGCTTCTCATAGCTCTCTTTCTGCTCCAACATGTTCCATTTGTTCCATTGTCTGAGTGCATGATTTTAACTTGTCCTCTTCTATCCATAAATCGGAGTATGGCTTGGATACAAGAATCAGTGTCTAAGCTATGTGCAATCTCTATGTGCGCAGCTCTGGTTGTTAAACATGTGAAGATTACTCCGTACCTGTTGACTAGACTTCTTCCTCTTTTGACTCGGAAGGGGCCAAAATAATCGACTCCAACATTTGTGAACGGTGGTTGGTTTGGTGCTAGGCGATCTTCTGGCAAATCTGCCATTTTTTGCTCACCTGCTTTCGCATTGTATCTTCTGCATGTTGTGCACTTTGAAATTATTTTTCTGATTGCTGAATTCGCTTGAGGTATCCAGTATTTTTGGTGTAACTTTGCGAGCACATAGTTGTGCCCACAATGTCCAATTCGTTTATGAATGTGTTGCAATATGAGAGAAGCAACATGTGAATGCTTGTGTAGAATTGCAGGATTTTAGCTTCTTCGGGTATTGCAGCTTTGCAGAGTCTACCTCCAACTCTTAGTATTCCATCTTGTATAATCGGGTTAAGTTTATAGATTTGACTGTTCTTTTTAACACAAGTCTTTTTCTTTAGAGTTTTTAATTCTTCTGGAAATTCTTGCTGTTGACTTAGACGGATAAGCTCTGCTTTTCAGCTTTAACTAAGTCATCTAGAGAAATTGGACTTGGTTTTAAAGTCTGTTTGTACCTTTTCATGTGCTTTGTGATGAGTGATTTTTGTTCTTCTGGATTACCTTTAGTCTGACTGGCTTCTAGTTGAAATGTTTTTCTTTCATTTCTTAAGTGCAACAGTATGTCTTTAAACTTGAGAACCAAGCCACTGCTTTCTTCAAGCGATGCCAATCTGAAAAGTAAATGATTAGTTTGTTGATGGGTTCAGTTGCCCCGTCTATTCTTGTCATGTTAAGTGCACAAGTTTTAACTTCTGGATCATCTTCAAAAGTGAATCATTCATTTGATCTGGTCTTTTGGCCACTCACGTTCTGACTTCAATAAGAAACTTGGACCATGTGACCATGTGGTGCTTTTGAGAAAGTTTTCTATGCTTAGCCCTGTAGATGCTTGATCAGCCGGATTAAGGACAGATGTGACATACCTCCACTGTGAAGGTTGTGAATGATCTCTGATCACGGAGATTCTGTTGGCAACAAAAGTCTTGAATCGAGTGCTTTCATTTGAGATGTATTTTAGCACTGTGGTGCTGTCAGTCCAAAATGTAGATTCTTGTAAGGGCATTTGAAGCTCACCTTTAAGTATTTTGTCTATTTTTACTGCCACAATGGCTGCTGTCAGCTCCATTCTTGGAATCGTGACCTGTTTCAATGGTGCAACTCTGGACTTGCCCATCAGGAATGAACAATGCCTTTTGCCCTCTTCATTTGTTAAAACAAGGTAAGTGACAGTGCCATATCCATCTTCACTAGCATCTGCAAAATGGTGCATTTGTGCTGTCTTTATGGTTCCAAACCCAGTAGGTTTGAAGCATCTGTTCACTTTATAGTCTGTAAGTAACTTCAAATCATCCATCCATTTTTCCATTTCTGAATGTGTTTGACTTCTACTTCTTCATCCCACCCAATTTCTCTTTGCATAAGTCTCTTAGAATAAGCTTTGCTGGCAGTAAGCAGGTGCTAGAAAACCAAGTGGATCATAAACTGAGCTAACAACAGACAGGATACCACGCCTTGTAGCGGGCTTGTTTTGTAACTTAATCTGAAATTTGAAACTGTCAGTTTCTGTGCACCACTGGATGCCCAGGGCACGCTCTGTGGGAAGGAGACTGTGGCTCAAATCTAAGTCCTTTTGTTCATGAGCTCTGTCTTCTTCAGGTATGGACAATAAAACTGCTCTGTTGTTACTCACCCACTTAGTCAAATGGAATCCCCCTTTGAGGCATAGAGCTTGGAGGTCCTTTGCCAGCTTTATTGCTTGTTCTTCTGTTGTCACTGACCTTAAACAGTTATCCACGTAGAAGTTGATTAGAACGGTGTTAACAGCTTCCTCAGGAAATGTATCTCTGGCATCTTCAGCTGTTCTACACAAAGCATAAGAAGCACAACTGGGTGAAGAAGTAGCACCAAAAAGATGTACTGTCATTTTGAATTCTTCTAGGTCTTTACTTAGATTACCTTCAGGCCACCATAGAAAACGTAAAAGATCTGTGTCTTTGTCTGGTATCTTAACTTGGTAGAACATTGACTTAATGTCTGCCATTAAGGCTACTGGCTCCTTTCTGAATCTTGTAAGGACGCCAATGAGTGTGTTAGTTAGGTCAGGGCCTTTTTAGTAATTGTTCATTAAGTTAAATTCCCTGGTAGGTGGCAGTGCAGTCAAAGACCACTTGAATCTTATTTTTCTTTGGATGATACAAACCATGATGTGGGATATACCACACTCTGCCTTCATTGCAATTCCGGTTTTCTTTGGGTGCCTTAATAGCATTACCATTGTCTATAAAGTCTTTCATGAAGGCTTTATAGTCTCTGTGGAAACCTGAATTTTTGCTCAATTTTCTTTTGAGTCCAATAGAATGCTGTCCAGCAATACAGCTGTTATTCGGCATTTTAAGTGTTTCATCCTTCAAAGGCAAATTTAAACAATAGTGACCACCAGTCTTGCAGATTCTGAAGCTATGTGCATAAACTCGATGTCTTCCTGTGACATCTCCTCCTTTTCTTCACAGTTGCGCTCTGGAAAATCTGTGTTATATTGTTGCAGCAACATATCTTCAATCTCTGTTATTGACACACAATTGATTAAATGTTTGGGCATCTTACCACTTTGTTTTGCGAGGTCATCTGTCTCTTTGTATGGTCCGCCAACCACCCATCCAAGTGTAGTCTTCATGGCGTGAGGTTCACCTCCTTGGCTAAGTATAATTCATGACTGCTTGAAGATTTTTGGATCGCTGATTCCTATTAAAAGATCAACTTCAGAGTCAATATGAGTTAGACGTACCTCTTTAAGGTATGCCCACTTATCGATATCTTCTTGTAGTGGAATAATTTGCTCACTGGAATGGAGACCTGTGTGAAGACCTTTGGCAAATCAATATATTCAACATCATTGAGACCACAAACTTGTAAATCTGATAAGACAGAACATTGGGTTAGCATTTTTGAATCATCATAATTACTTGTAGTTTTGAAGAATACTTGTGTTCTTGTGTCCTTGTAGACTTAATTGTTTCTGGAGCCTTTCAGTGCAAATTGTTACTGTACTGCCGAGGTCTATAAAGGCATATGTTTCTACATACCTTTCACTTTTCTTAGATTTTACCTTAACAGGAACTACTTGATGTGCACGTTATTCTCCTGGCCCGGTAAAGGCACACGTTCCAGTCTCGGTTTCCATTTCAATAGATGCTGCCACACTAGCCGTAACTTTAAATACTGCTCCACTGTCTCTTTTAATGTGCAGGATATCTGGGTGCTGTAAGGAACATGTCTGACATTTCATTCTTTCTTTACAGTTCTTACTCAGATGACCCTGTTTGAGACAGTGAAAACATAAACCTTTAGATTTTAAAAAGTTAGTTCTTTCTTTATGTGGCAATTCTTAGATTTTTTTACATTCGGCGAGGTCTCTGCAAAAGGCACAAGGTTTTTCAAATGCACATGTATGGTTAACATTCATTAAGACAGAGAATTCTTGAGTCTCCTTTTCAGCAGCATCATATATATTTGTAGTAAAAATGTTTCCTGATTTCTGTCCATGCTTAAGAAGAGATTTAATTTTGTTGGTTTTTTCCTTTTTCTCTACGTCTCCATAAATGGGGTGCATACATTTCTTAGCCTCTTTATGTAAAAAGACAGTTAAATTGTGAATGTCGATCTCTCTATCTTCTTCATGTTCAGTTTCGTAAGCTATGTCTTGCCACTTATATCGTATAAAATATGGGAGCTTTGACAGAATAGTGCGGATATTTTCATTGCTATTGAATGATGTTTGATTTCTTGTTTTGGTCATGGAGTCCATACAGTTATCGAGAAAGGTTGCATAATCTCTCAAGGCTTCCCCATCATTTTGTTTTATTTGAGGCCACTTCAAAGCTTTGCTTACGTATGTATCTATTACGAACACTTGGTTGCCATAGTACTGTAACTTTCAAGCTGTTTTCTAGCCTTTTCATATCCTTCATCTGGTGGCAATCGCGTACACCCTTCAATCATTTCTTGGGCTGGTCCTCTTGCATATTGAATCAAATAATCCAATTTATCTTGTGGATCTGCTAATATATTACCTATAGCGTGATCGAAAGTTCTGATAAATTTTGCATAAGTCAGTTGGTCACCTGAAAATAAAGGGACCTGTCTGTGCAGTTTTTCTCCACGCGGTGCTAGAGGTGTTGGAGATACTGGAGCAGGTGTTATCTTTTGATCAGCTAACGATTTAGCCATTTCAATAATTGGCCTTTGACATTCAGCTTGATTCTGTGCTAATACATTAATAAGTCCGTGTCTGTACAACGGTGGCTGTTCTGAGGCAGTTAGTGACCGTACCTGCCTTTCAGACTCTTGTTCATCTAACCTTTGTAGGATTCTATCAAGTGTTGATTGTTCAATTAACACAGCTGTAGAAGGTGATGATGCGGCAGCGGTTTTCTGGGCTAAAGAATCAAGTTTAATATTGAGAACGCGTCTTAGCTGGGGAGATGTCTTTCCCATTTTTGACTTTGAGCGATCTCGTTCTTGTAATTGCATATCTTTGAATTGATTAACTAGCTGTTAATCAGATGTGTGTGTTAACAGTCTATTTGCATCTTTCAGCCATGCCGTTGTAGCGACAGCAAATTCATTCCATTTCTTAGAGCTTTCTGCAAATGTCTTTTTCTGTTTCTTAATTGCTCCCTCCTTATTTAAAGTAGATAGTAGCTTTTCATGTAACTCCTCTATATCTCTGTGTGTCGCACAAAAATCTTCAAAACGTTTTGCTACAATTAAACAGTTTCTTGGAATGTCTTTTAAGACTTTCGATTTCAGTTATGAACACAGAAAGTTTATCTTTCCTCTGACTTATGTGATCTTTAAGATCTCTAATTATATTTTCTGACTTCGAATCTGTACTCAGATCACTGCCGATCTCACTTGAGCTCTGTTTAGACATTGCCATGACAACAATTCGAGCAAATGACAGGATGTTTCCTGGCGACAATTTCATCACAACGTTCCAACAAAGCAGATTACTTCCTCGTAACAAGGCTTCAATGACTTAGACAAAAGCACAACCGATCATCCAAAATGTCTTTTTCCAAGACGCCCTTTTATAATATCATAGTCTCTCAAATCTTCTTAAGGTACGGGGACCTTGCTTTCATTTACGATCATGTGAAGACAGTAGATAAGAACACAGTACCTTATGAATGATTCAGTTCTTTTTCTTCGTTGACGAGTTCTGGAGTAGAAGTGTCCTCCGTTCTCGGATGGTAGATTCCAGTCCAAGTTCAGGCCATAAATAGCTAGTTTTCTAACGAAATGTAGCTGAATTTTCCCAAAATTACTAAAGTTCAGCAGCTTCAAATCAAAAAAATGGGATTCAACAGAAGCCTGACGCGCAGAAATGATTACACAGACAAAATATCTTCGTTTTTAAAAGTTTAGTTAAGTTTTAAAGTAAAACAGTTCACACAATAAAGAGGAAAATTAAAATAGGAAAAAGGGGAAATTAATCTTAAGAAAAGTTCAATTCTAAGCTTAATCTTGTTATATCTCAAATTGTTATTATTTATATAACATTTCAGAACCATTTCAAAACGGTCAGAAAACTGTATGCTTTTCACATTTCTAAGTTTAAAATGAGTCTTTTAAGTACCTATGTACTTGGACCTGTTCTAAACAACAACTGTTTCAACAAACACTGTTTCTCAGTTACAGTAAGAAAGTTAGAATAAGCTAACCTATCTCTTGCTAACTTATAGGGGGAAAAGACTATACCATAAGTTATGACTATGAAAGAAATTTATATTCTATTCAAATTAAGCAAACATTAATATGAGTTTAACTCAAAACTTTTAACTTTTTAAGATTGGCTTTACAAGAAAAGTTGGGGTCTACATATCAAAGTTAGAATAAGGTCTGTCAGAACACTGAACTTGTCCAAAGATTGTTGTAAGAATAAATAATCCAGGAGATAAGTAACACAAAACAGGGACATAGTCAAACCAACCTAATGCCAAAACAAATGTAACAAAAATAAAAGTGGTAAAGATGAGAAACATAAGTGAGGAATAAAAGGAATTTAAAACCAAAAACAAGCCTAGCTCAAGGGCCTACTTGAATTTAGAAACCAATCTACATTACAGAGAGACAATGAAACTTCCTGTATCCATATAGGTATAATGCAAACTGGAAACACTGTGTTTAAATATCATTGCAATAATAATGTCATCCAACAATTGTGGTACCTTGACTTCTCCACACAGAGACATGAAAGAGAAATAAAGCCGACATGAGCCCAAATGAACTTTGTTAATTGGCATACACAAAAATATACATATAACAAAGTTACCCAGCATGTCATTACCCAAAGTTTCTCATAAAAACATTGCTTTTATGATTTAAATAAAATTGAGAGTATCTCACTATTGTCCCATCTGCAGGGTACAGTGAAATTCTTCCTGGCATGTGCTAATCAACATGCAACGCATTGCCACCCTCTGGTGCCATGATTAGTGAGTATACTGTAAATACCTTACCTCAAAAATTTTTTCTTCCTTGCCTGAAAAACATCTGAGTACATGTAACATACTATAGAAGCACTTCTTGTACAATTTAAAATAATTTGTCATAGTAAAGTCAGCCAAATAACAATATATTTAATACTTACATCAGTAGTTAAACTTTTGTGTTCCATATCCCAGCTGACATGTACAGCCACATGAGAAAAAGCTTTAAACTGCGTGGCCCTAGTTAACATATTGATTACATTTGCCATGGCTCATCAACAGCACCGTCATATCACAGAAGGTGTGAATTCTATTAGATGACAAAATGAGTCTTATGGGTGTTCTTTTAAATTAAACACTGTTCAATTTCAGCTTCTCTTTGCAGGCCCTTAACCTTTCTGTTTTGCTTCTCTGGAAATCATAGTTATACAATATCTAATAATTACAAGTGGAAGTTTGAAGATTAGGTGCACGTTACTCCTGTTCAGAAATATATAATATAGTCAATGCATTAGCTGAAATACTAAGGCAGTGATTTTCTGTCTTGATCTTAAGAGAGCAGTGTGGTAGATGACTTTCCCGATGCTTTAGGCAAGCTGTATGGTAATGGGGCAAAGGCTGTCGACTTCAAGTACATTTAACCACCCAGCACTTATTCAGTGTGACCCCAGGCAAACTGGTTAATCTCTCAGTGTTCCAATCGTAAAATACATACCTAAAAAACTATACGATAGCACTGCAGTAGTTAAAAGCTATGAGAAGGATCTACAGTGAATAAAGATTCTTTAATTTCTATCAGATTTTAAAAGAAATTTAATTTCAGCAGTGGTTAACTAAACCAGGTATTTGTATATACATTTAATCTGTCAGTCCATAAATACTCCTAGGAAATTTTCAAACATTCTTTAATACTTAATAAACTCCATCATTACTTCCCCACTTAATGTGATGCAGTACTTGTTAAGTTTTTGAACTGTTATTGTTTCTGGAATTCCTAAGGACTCTGTAAAGCTGTCAACCTATTATAACTTGCAAATTACCCACATTTAGACATTGTGGCAAACAACCAATTAATTCCACTTTGGAAATTAATTAATGTAATTTCCTTTGATGTGCTTATTTTGCTTGTGCCTGTCATTAAGTGACTCTTTTGAAAAAATATTTATAAAGGAATAACAGAACAACATCCAAAACCAGGGTGTATTTTTCGTACGTGGATTACTCGTTTAGCCAGATGTAATTGTTGACGATTGCCACGATCCTGGATCTGTCGGTTTTTCGAAACTCTTGCTGGATGTGTTGTCATAGCAGCACATCCAAATCCTTAAACCTGCTAGAAGCAGCTTTGTTCTATGTAAACAAGAATTAGCTCACACACTTAATCAGTGTCCATGCGTGGAATTCATTCAGTCATAGCTTCGCCGTTCATGAATGAGCAACCAATTGATATCGGTGCACAAATTATAAGAAGAGAATAATAGAGGGTTTTGCGCGATTGGCAAGATCCTTTATAGCTCCTGGCGGAAATTCTTTTCTAAAGATATCACTTTAGCTTGGGGGAATATTGTAAAATATTCTCAATTAATTTAATCTCAAAGATTTATTAGCACCTTATATTCGAAGTCAAACTAGGCAAAGTCGGGCTCTCACAACCACACAGACAGTATGCATTGTTTTGAGGTTTTTTGCAAGTGGCCCTTTTTTATATACTGTAGGTGATACAGAAAACCTATCTAAAAGTGCAGTTTGCCAGGCAATTCGTAAAGTCTGCTCAGCTCTGAAACACTTCCTTCTGGTTTTCATAGTGTTTCCAGGACACCTGCGTGTGCAGACAATAAAAGAGGCGCTTCATGCCATACAAAGTAGGTAATACACAGGCAAAAACACCCACAGTTCCATTAAGAATCTCACAATCAGCCTAACATTCTCATTACCCAGGATTTCCAAATGTGATTGGGGCACATTGGACTGATCAGAGTGGAATTTGATCAAACATTATTTAGAAAATTTACCTCTCCTCCTGATGAATAATCAGACACAATGTCTTCATCAAATATTTGACCTTTCTTCAATATCTCATTGATCAGACACATGTTCAAGGGATGTGACATTCTCTGCAACTGGCCCAACAAAAAAAGAGGGCTACATGGAACATACCTATGACACACATTGAGGACAAATATATGCAATGACCATCCTTTACCTGAAATGAAGTAACCACTGCATCCTGCCACTGATTCTAAGGAGGAACTTCCTCAATGGAATGCCCTCAGAAACAGGGCGATTGGCATTTTGCTGGATAGCCATCTCTTCTGCAGGGGTTAGGTCTGGACCGAGTGGACCTCCATCTGTTTTTTGCTTGTCTGCCTTCTTATTAGCTTTAAAATTAATGTTTTTTATATTTTATATGATTCTTTATGTCAACGATTCTTTAAATTGTTATATACCAATATTTGCCAGTTTGAAGTATATTCTTGTACTTCACTTTAACCTGTTCCCATGTTCCCCTTGTGCTCACGTTTGATCTGGAAATATGACATAATAAATAATAATTAATCTAACACATAGGAAATGAAACACTGCATTCAGTAAGTACAATGCACACTACTTACGCGTTTAATTTATCAGTCACTTTTTGCCAGCCGTCTTTACTGGTTTGGGCTGCTTTTGCAGTGTTACCCCTTTGTGCATATTAAATCTTGAAATTCTTCATATTCTTCGAGTAAAAGGTCCTGCTCTGCCTGAGTGAAAAAACAAGCAGAAAAAAAAGTAATTTCGTGCTTGTAGGCCTTTGTCTCCCAACCAATTGTTTGCTCCGAGTACAATAGTTTAATTCCAGATGTTTGGCATTGCCACAAATGGATTGATTAGATGTGCCAATAACTGGGCATGCTGTTTGATTCAATCTAAATGCTGACACTAGGCCAGATTATATTGAAACACAAAGCAAACTACTACAGTTATGCAGATGACACACAGCTTTACTTATTTATTGCATTTGATGACCCTGAATCTCTGAGCTCTCTGATCCAAAGACTTAATTGTATTTCTGAAAGAACTAGTGGTAATTTTCTCAAGCTGCATAAGGAAAAAAACTGAAAACTTAGTTTTAATAAAAACGGAAATAACAAAGGTCTTAGATATAAACTTAATCCCTTAGCATTAACAGTCAAGGTGGAAGTAAAGAATTTAGGTGTTATCATGGACTCTGACCAAAACTTTAAATCATATCACATTTTTCAATTATTTTGCAGTCTTTAGTAATCTCTAAATTTCTTGATTTTCTTTTCAGGTTTATTTTTTGTCTGTGGCGGTGATCAAAGTGGTGTGCAGCAGCCTATGACGTCTGAATAAAAGAGATAACCCCAACTTTCCATGAGAAACTCAGCAATGAACACTCTAAGATGAAGCCTAAAAAAACAATAAGGAACTATTTAAGAACATTTACAGTATATAGGTAAAATGCCCCATGGGGGCTGAAAGATCTTTTGGTATTGGACCCCTCCAGATTTTATTTTTCATGTAGCTTCTCTGGAGATTTTTTTACAGTAACAATAACCAGCATTTTATACATGTTTTACTTCCACCATACACTCCCTTTTTAATCCTTTTTGAGGATTTTTTCTCAGTATGGTGGTTGACAGTATATCTAAACCAAGCAATGGATGCAGCTTATAATGATGTTGCCAAGGCTGGATTCAGCACATCATGGGATTCTTTCCATGTTGCTTTGCAAGAGTGAACATTGCATGTGATTTAGATGACATCCTCTGGCCTGACCTGGTGCAGTGGCATGATGCGGAGGCAGAATGATGATTAATTTTGCTGTAAAAATATATAATCATATTTTGCAATTCTGGTTTTGATGTATTTTTTTGTTTAAATATAAATAAGCTTTCATAAGTACAGGAATGTTCAAACATTGAAAATAAAGATTACTAGCCGAAGCCCGCCATAGCATACGAAGAATAGGAACGGAAAACGGTGAGAAAGGAATTCAGTATAACAAAGGCTTAGGAAACCACCGCTGCAGTATAACGAAAATAGCAAGGAGCGAAACCAATGCCAATGGTTGAGAGAGTACCTTCCTGTAGCAGGGAACGGAAAACATAGTCATATATAGATAGACGCCGCATTCACTGTGTTGCCCAGTCAACACGATAAGTCAGCGCGTCTGCCCTATTGCGAGTGGTAAAAGTGCCATTTAAACTAATACAGGTAGATGTGGAAACCGGGTTTTCTGATGGAAAAACAATAATGTTTTAAGCAGTATCGTTTACATACAACAGATTTTGGCGAATCGTTTACATGCAATTATTTATATCCATTTATACACTAATAATGGCAGTTATTAAATAGTAGCAAAATACCCGTGCTTCGCAGCGGAGAAGTAGTGTGTTAAAGAAGTAATGAAAAAGAAAAGGAAACATTTTGAAAATAACGTAACATGATTGTCAATGTTATTGTTTTGTCACTGTTGTGAGTGATGAGTGTTGCTGTCATATATATATACACACATATAAACATATATATACATATCCATACATCATATACACATATATATATACACACACACATATATACATACATATATACAGTATATATATACATATATACACATACATCCACATATATATACATATACATACATATCTACATATATACATATACACACACACACACATATATATATATACTAGCAGAATACCCGCGCTTTGCAGCCGAGAAGAAGTGTGTTAAAGAAGTTATGAAAAAGAAAATTTTAAAAATAACGTAACATGATTGTTAATGTAATTGGTTTGTCATTGATATGAGTGTTGTTCTATATATATATATATATATATATATATATATATATATATATATATCAAAATACCGCTTGGCAGCAGAGAAGTAAAAAGAAAAGGAAACATTTTAATAATAACGTAACATGATTGACAATGTAATTGTTTTGCCATTGTCATGAGTGTTGCTGGCATACATATATATATACGAGTATATATATATATATATATGTATATATCTATACTAATAAAAGGCAAAGCCCTCACTGACTGACTGACTGACTCATCACTAATTCTCCAACTTCCCGTGTAGGTAGAAGGCTGAAATTTGGCTGGCTCATTCCTTACAGCTTACTTACAAAAGTTGGGCAGGTTTCATTTCGAAATTCTACGCATAATGGTCATAACTAGAAGCTATTTTTCCCCATTTACTGTAATGGAGTTGAGCTCGAAAGCAGTGGGGGGGGCGGAGTTTCGTGTGACATCATCACGCCACTCACGTAATCACGCATTACGTAGAAAACCAGGAAGAGCTACAAAAAGCGCTGAAGAAAACATGCATTATATAATAAAGAAGGCAGCGAAACAATTAGAAGCGAGCGAGTGACATATAAAACCATATTCAGCGGCTCACGTGAACTGACGCAGTGCACAGACAAAAACCAACAGTTCCAAAGAGTGCTGAACAAAAACCGAATTATACTGCTACGCTCAAATAGACAAACCACACGCCGTGGCGCAATAGTAGAGCCTTTGACTCTAGCGCCGACGTCCGAGGTTCGATTCCCGAGAGGGGATGCACTAAGTATGTACACACACTTTTCGATTCATTTTACCTTCGCATCCCCTTGGTTTGAGACTTATGAAAAAATATGCGGTTAACGCAGAAAGACAGATCACCAATTGAAGCAATTGAATGAATAATGGATACTTTATTCGCCATCAATGATTGTTTTTGTAAAGTCATATTCAGTGTATTCATTAGATGAACGGTAAAAAAGTAAGAGCGAGGGGAGGGTAACTTATTGAGGCACAAAGGGAAAACCACAATAGCACGCGGGCTCGATGTACTGTAGTGCGCGTCAGCTCGATCTGAATTGCGCGATCACATTCGAAAAAATATTTCTTTTCAAGTTCTTTAGTCCATATGTGTCAAACGCAAGGCCCACGGGCCACATCCGGCCCGGCATGTAATTATATTACGGCCCACGAGATCATTTTATATACTGTATTATTGTTATTAATGGCTCGGGGATATGAAGCGCTGGTAACACAATAAACTACAGATCCCATAATGTAGCGCTTCAGCTGCCTTGCCGAACACTTACCGCGTTAATCAAGTCTAGTTTATGATGCTGCAAGTTATTGCGAAGCTAGCCCACACGATGTCAAAGAGAAAAGGTGATTCTCAACATAGAGCCTTTAAAAACCGATGGGAGGCTGAGTATATGTTTACTGACATTGCCAGTAAACCCGTGTGTCTCATTTGTGGAGCTAATGTGGCTGTAATTACAGAATTTAATCTAAGACGGCACTATGAGACAAAACATCAAGATAACCTGAAAGACGTGAATGCAATGCACAAGATACAGAAAGCAGAAGAGTTAAAGAAGAATCTGACACTTCAGCAGACGTTTTTACCCGTACAAAATCACAAAGTGATTTCAAGTGAAGCTACTTTTATGGGAGACACAAATGCACCAGTGCAACTTGCCCCACTTTCCCTGTTGTCAAGTAATGTTGAACCAAGTCGGCACAACGGTGTTCCCAAATACGCACTTTGCTGATAAACTGAGCGCAGTGCGTACTGAGTTCGCACGGCGCTTTGGTGACTTTGAAGAACAAAAAAAGAATTTTCAGTTGTTTCGCAACCCATTTGCCGTCGATGTGGAAACTGCACCTGTGCAGATTCAGATGGAGGTGATTGAGCTGCAGTGTAATGGCACACTGAAGGCAAAGTACGATACTGCACGCTCCGCACAGTTTATTCACTCCATTCCCGCACAAATGCTCCAGCTCCGTCTACATGCGGCTCGAACCTTGTGTATGTTTGGTAGCACATATCTGTGTAAGAAGCTCTTCTCAGTCATGAAGACTAACAAAACAGCACACAAGAGTCATCTCACTGATGAGCACCTGCAGTCCATCCTGAGAATCTCCACAACACAGAACCTCACACCAAACATAAATGAACTTGTTGCCAAAAAAAGATGCCAGGCGCCTAGCTCTGATAAAATGACGTAAGAGCAAAGACAACTGAATGATTTGATTTGTTATTGCTGAAAAGAACTAATTTTATTTATATGTCCAGGTTTTGTTATGCACCATGTTCATATTTAAATTTGTATAATTTTGACAGGATATATTTTTATGGAGAGCAAAATCTTTTGGGATATTTAAAATTTAAGTTTATTTTTTATATAAAATTACATAAGAGTAAAGAAATTTGAATGTTTGTTCTTTTAACGTCTACTTTATTTCTAACTTGTATAATTTAGACAGGATATATTTTTATGGAGAGCAAAATATTATAAGTTATTTAAGGTTTGAGTTGATTTATTCCGGAATAATATTCTGTCGATTAAATAAAAATTTCTTCTATTTAAAATTTAAATAAAACTTGAACAGAAATGATAGTTCATAATATCAACGCAGACTTGCACGTAAGAGCGGGAGTCATCCGTTTTAACAAGCAGCGAATTGCACTGATACGAAATAGCCTGCCCATTTAATTATTTAGGAATGGATAAATAAATTAAGATTTTGTACAAATAATGTTTTTAATTTTTCTTCCTTCATGTATTCTGCCACCCCCAGCAACAGTTGCTCGCAACCCAAAGACTGCATATGTGTGTGTATATATATATATATATGTGTGTGTGTGTGTATGTATATGTATATACGTAGATATGTATGTATATATATGTTTATATGTGTGTGTGTGTATATGTATATATGTATGTAAATATATGTTTATATATATGTGTGTATGTATCTATATATGTATTTGTGTGTATATATGTGTGTGTATGTATATGTATGTGTGTATATGTAGATATGTATATCTATACTAATAAAAGGCAAAGCCCTCACTCACTCACTCACTCACTGACTCATCACTAATTCTCCAACTTCCCGTGTGGGTGGAAGGCTGAAATTTGGCAGGTTCATTCCTTACAGCTTCCTTACAAAAGTTGGGCAGGTTTTATATCGAAATTCTACGCGTAATGGTCATAACTGGAAGCAGTTTTTCTCCATTTACTGTAATGGAGATGAGCTTCAACGCCGTGAGGGCGGAGTTTCGTGTGACATCATCACGCCTCCCACGTAATCACGCAGTACATAGAAAACCAGGAAGACCTCAAAAATGCGCTGAAGAAAACATGCATTATATAATTGAGAAGGCAGCGAAACAATAAGAAGTGAGCGAGTGACATATACAACCATATTCATGAGTTCTGCTACTTGAACAAAGCACGATGTAAACCTACACTTTAAATTAAGTTCATAGACAGGCTGCCGCTGGCATTTGTAATTTAGTGCCTGCCCATATAAGGCCGTCCGTCAGCGGCAATTGCAATAGCAAACTGCCACGGGTAAATATTCACGGGTGAAGGACTGTGCTTATGGAGAGGAAGATGAGATGGTCAGGGTGGTGTTTGACACAAACTCAGCGAAACTGCGAGAGAAAGTTTTAAGTGCCAGGACCAAGGTAACATTAAATACAGCCACGGACATAGCACGAGATGGCACCAGCACAGCTGGGAACCTTCGATGCATGTACATCGCTGCTCACGTGAACTGGCGTAGTGCACAGATAAAGGCAACAGTTCCAAAAGCTGAACAAAAACCGAATTACACAATTGAAAAGGCAGCAAAAAATATGAAGGCGTCTGATAAGCATATTCATAAATCCAGCTACTGCGGAAACAAAGCACACGGTGGAAAAAGTCAATGTCCCGCTAAAGGAAGACAGTGTAAAAAAAACCCGTGTATGCAGTGTGTCACGTCTCAGATAAAGAAGAAGCGAGCTGTTTATTGATGCAGTAAGAAACGAATCGATGAAAGAAACCTGTCATCTTTACAACGATTGACAAACACGGAATGTAACTTGAACACAACACATCCTACAAAAACGAGCCTGATTGAAAAAAAATAATGATAATCAAATCCTTGATGACAGCAACACTCAGTAACACTCACAAAACAAATACTGTATATTGACAGTCATGTTACGTTATTTTTAAAATGTTCCCTTTTCTTTTCTAGCTTTTTTAACACACTACTTCTCGCTGCGATCTGCGGGTATATATATATATGTATATATATATTCCGATCTACATACTCGAATAATGGACACTTTATTCGCCATCAATGATTGTTTTGGTAAAGCCATACTCAGTGTATTCATTAGATGAACGGTAAAAAGTAAGAGCGAGGGAGGATGACTCATTGAGGCATGCAGGCTGTAGTCTCGCGTCAACTCTATCTGAATTGCCGATCACATTTGAAAAAATATATCTTTTCAAGTTCTATTTAGTCCATATGTGTAAAACTCAAGGGCCTTGGTTTGAGACTTATGAAAAAATATGCGGTTAACGCAGAAAGACAGATCACCAATTGAAGCAATTGAATGAATAATGGATACTTTATTCGCCATCAATGATTGTTTTTGTAAAGTCATATTCAGTGTATTCATTAGATGAACGGTAAAAAGTAAGAAGCGAGGGAGGGTAACTTATTGAGGCACAAAGGAAAACCACAATAGCAGCTGGCTCGATGTACTGTAGTCTTGGCGTCAGCTCGATCTGAATTGCGATCACATTGAAAAAATATTTCTTTTCAAGTTCTTTAGTCCATATGTGTCAAACGCAAGGCCCACGGGCCACATCCGGCCCGGCTTGTAATTATATTACGGCCCGCGAGATCATTTTATATACTGTATTATTGTTATTAATGGCCCGGGTATATGAAGCGCTGGTAACACAATAAACTACAGATCCCATAATGCAGCGCTTCAGCTGCCTTGCCGAACACTTAAGCGTTAATCAAGTCTACCTTATGATGCTGCAAGTTATTGCAAAGCTAGAGTTATTGCGCACTGAGTTTGCAAGGCGCTTTGGTGACTTTGAAGAACAAAAAAAGTCTGTCTACATGCGGCTCGAACCTTGTGCATGTTTGGTAGCACATATCTGTGTGAGAAGCTCTTCTCAGTGATAAAGACTAACAAAACAGCACACAGGAGTCGCCTCACTGATGAGCACCTGCAATCCATCCTGAGAATCTCCACAACACAGAACCTCACACCAAACAGAAACGAACTTGTGGCCAAAAAAAGATGCCAGGCGTCCAGCTCTAAAATGACATATGAGCAAAGACAACTGAATGATTTGATTTGTTATTGCGTAAGAGCGGAGTCAACCGTTTTAACAAACAGCGTATTGCACTGATACGAAATAGCTGTGTGTGTATATATGTATGTATATGTATATATATGTTTATATAGTTGTGTGTGTATGTATGTATATATATATATATATGTGTATTTGTGTGTATATATGTGTGTGTATGTATGTATGTGATATGTATGTATATATGTGTATATGTATAGATATGTATATATATATATATGTTTATGTGTGTGTGTAAATATATATATATATATATATATATATATATATATATATATGACAACAACACTCATCACTCACAACAGTGACAAAACAATTACATTGACAATCAGGTTACGTTATTTTCAAAATGTTTCCTTTTCTTTTTCATTGCTTCTTTAACACACTACTTCTCCGCTGCGAAGCGCGGGTATTTTGCTATATATATATATATGTTTAGTTGTGTGTGTGTAAATATATATATATATATATATATATATATATATATATATATGACAACAACACTCATCACTCACAACAGTGACAAAACAATTACATTGACAATCATGTTACGTTATTTTCAAAATGTTTCCTTTTCTTTTCATTGCTTCTTTAACACACTACTTCTCCGCTGCGAAGCGCGGGTATTTTGCTAGTATATATGTATATATATGTGGATGTATGTTTATATATGTATGTATATATATATATATATGTATGTATATATGTGTGTGTATATATATGTGTATATGTTTATATGTATATATGTATGATATGTATATATATGTGTTTATATGTGTGTGTGTATATATATATATATATATATATATATATGACAGAAATACTCATAACAGTGACAAAACAATTACATTGACAATAATGTTACGTGATTTTCTAAATGTTTCCTTTTCTTTTTCATTACTTCTTTAACACACTACTTCTCCGCTGCGAAGCGCAGGTATTTTGCTAGTATATATATATATATATATATATATATATATATACATACATGTGTACATATATACACACACACATATACTATGGGGTGCTAAACAGGCAAATACATTGATTTTGTGAATATTTAAAGTCGGCGTCAGAATATATAAAGTCAAAACTTGAATATATAAAGTTCTTCCCGAATATATAAAGTCACTGTCGGAATATATAAAGTCAAAACTTGAATATATAAAGTCAGCGTCAGAATATATAAAGCGCTGACTTTATATATTCCAATGCTGACTTTATATATTTAAGGTTTGACTTTATATATTCCAGCGCTTACTTTATATATTCAGAAATATTACAACGCCGTCTTTATATACTCAGGTTTTGACTTTATATATTTGGGAATGACTTTATATATTCAAGTTTTGACTTCATATATTCCGACAGTGACTTTATATAATCAACGTTTGACTTTATATATTTGGGAATGACTTTATATATAAAACTTTTGACTTTATATAGTTAAATTTTAGTCATCATTGCATAACTTTTTCTTTACCATAGAAATTTAAAGACTAAATTCAACTTCCATTCCTAACAAAGATATTTGTGGCGACTAAATAGAACCTACTTATATCCAAATTCGAGCTATTGAGCCGTCGCCTGCCTGCCTGAATAAGTCACCCTCGCTTCGCTCTTACTTTTTTACCGTTCATTTAATCATGGCTAATGGCGGAAAAATTATAAAATGGAAGGAGGATGGCTTTACCAAAACAATTAATGATGGCGAATCGATTATTCATAAAGCTTGAATTGGTGATCTGTTTTTCTATGTTAACCTCATATTTTTCATACTTCTTCTCAAACTAAGGTGGTGTGAGGGTAAAATGAATCGGGATGCGCTGATCAGTGTAATCGTTGTACCAGGAAATCATGCATTGACAAAAGCTCCCCTTTGCTTGTAATGTAAAGTGTGATTAAATGCATTATTTTTTAACGCGGTATGGAGCACATGCATCGAAGCTTCTCAGCTGTGCTTGTGCTAAGAAAAGGAAAGATTTTAAAAATAACGTAACACGATTGTCAATGTAACCTTTTGTAAGTAGTGCCTGGAGGATTTAGTGTGGAGAAACTCTAGAGAGAGCATGTGTATTAACTTATGGATTTTTCTGTGAGTATTTGGTGGCAGTCTGACGAAGTTGCTTCGGAAGACGGCGTTAGCCGCGGAGCTCAGCTCAGAGTAAAATGAGATGAATGGGCGGGGAGATGATGACGTAACTCCCCCACCCGCCTTAACTGTCAATCCCCACAAACACAGTCTCTCGGAATTTGCATAAGCACACCCCTTCACCTACAATTTTAACTTAGTTACAAAGTGATCAAAACTCTCGTTTATTTCCTGCATCCTCTCATTAAACTTGTATCCCGCATTACCTGTGGGCATGTGAAACGCCAGCGGTAGCCTGTCTATGAACTTAATTTAAAGTTTAGGTTTACACCTTGCTTTCTTTCCAAGGTAGCAGCACTCATGAATATGGTATTATATGTCACTCGCTCGCTTCTTATTGTTTCGCTGCCTTCTCAATTATATAATGCATGTTTTCTTAAGTGCTTTTTGGAGGTCTTCCTGGTTTTCTACGCACTGCGTTGACAGTCAGTTCACGTGATTACGTGAGAGGCGTGATGATGTCACACGAAACTCCGCCCCCCACGTCATTGCAGCTCAACTCCATTACAGTTAATGGAGAAAAATACCTTCCAGTTATGACCGTTATGCGTAGAATTTCGAAATGAAACCTGCCCAACTTTTGTAAGTAAGCTGTAAGGAATGAGCCTGCCAAATTTCAGCCTTTTACCTACACGGGAAGTTGGAGAATTAGTGATGAGTGAGTGAGTGAGTGAGTGAGGGCTTTGCCTTTTATTAGTACATATATATATATATATATATATATATATATATATATATATATATATATATATATATATATATATATATACAATAATATAATAGTAATAACCGAGGCAAGCTGGATGTCTTATCTCTACTAAGCATAGAAGCAGATGTGTTACTTGAGATATGTTTTAAGGATCAGAAAAAGTAAGAAAAAACCTTTGAAATATAAATAAAGTGGAAATATTCAAAAATAAACATTATTTTCCATCTTACTGTAAGTTTTGCTTCATTTCTAAAAATAAAATTTTATTTTACGGTTTATTATGAATTAGCTGTGTATGGGGGCACCAAAATCTGTGAAGGTTTTATCTGTTTTATCAGAGTCCATGATCACACCTAAGTTCCTAACTTCCTCCTTGATCTTTAGTGCCATGGGGTCAAGATCCTCACTACTTACAAGTAAAATTAATGTTTTTTTTTACTTATTTAGCTTGAGGAAATGTATATTCTTCCATTCAGTAATACAAGACAGACATTGGATCAGAGTGCACAGAGAGTCAGGGTAATCGGCTGCTATAGATAAGTATATGGTCTCCATCACTGTGGTAGCTCATCTTGTGGTTTGAGATAATCTGGCCCAATGGGAGCATACAAATAACAGTGGGCCCAGAATAGATCCTTTTGGCATCACATATAAAATATCAGGGATCTTTGAGCTACAATCACAAAAACAAAACTTATTGTGTGTTAAATAGGACTGAAACCAATTTTGGACATTACCAAAGAGACCCTCCCAGTGGCTAAGACGATTAGGAAAATGATGTGGTCCATGGTGTTGAATGCTGTGTTCAAGCCTAATAGAATGAGAACAGATACAAATATATTGCCTGCATCCATATTAACTCACAGGTGATTATTTACTTTAATCAATGCAGTTTCTGTACAGTGATTTGGTCTAAAACCTGACTGAAACTTATCAATTATGGCGTGTTTATTCAAGTAATTATTTTATTGATTAAAAACTGCTTTTTCTAGAATTTTACTTATTAAAGGCAGGTTAGAAATAGGTCTAAAATTGTTAAAGACAGAGGCATCAAGATTATTTTTCTTGAGCAGGGGTATAACTGCTGCTGTCTTTAGTGAACCTGGGAAGACCTCAATATCTAATGAGTGTGGTAAAGTGAGGTCTGAGGCTGGTTGGTGTATTTTAAATAAAAAATTACTGCACTTGCATCCTGGTGTGGTGCTGTGGTAGCATGGTGAGAGCAGTCCCTGTTCATGATGCGGGAGAAGACTGCCCTGTACTTAGTGCACAGGTGCAGGATCACCTGTGACCCTAATTGGTGTTGAGAGCTGAGACATGAGGACAATCAACTCCGAGCAGTCTGGCTGACGCTCCTCAATGAGGCTAAAACAGGGATTAGGAGGTGAGGACTGCGACTTCTAGTGTCTCCGCCAGCTAAGTGAGCAATGGATCAGCTGGGAAGATGGAATTGGAGAGATGCTGGGCTCACCAGACAATACTTGATATCTGTTTGTGTTTAACTAATTTTAATCTGTATTTGAAACTCAGAGACTGGTAATGTTTTTATGGTTTATTTATTTATTATGGAAGGAGCACTGCACTTTTGAACACTTGTTTCTTGGGACTGTTTTGAATGAAGGCACTTGAGCACTTTTCACCATCCCCTTGCTTTGTGCGTGTTTCTTGTCATTTGTTCAGCTCATCCTGGTCATTTCTGTTAACGGTGTTGGGTTTAAGGAGCTGACCTGCACTGTCTGTCACAATGAGTGGTTAACTATATCAAGTACGCTATCAATGAGCTCATCAGAAACCTCTTTAAGAAAGGGTGTTGAGACTGAGTCAAGGGTAAAAGTGGAAGGTTTTAATTATTTATTCTATGAAATTCAGGTAATCCTATTTTAGTGAAGAAATTTAATTCACTTATATTACATCTAATATAATTTATTTTGTGATTAAAGAATGCTGCAAAAGCTTTGCATGTTTTGCTTGAGGTTTTCAGGAAGCAATCCAATGATTGAGTTGGGTTTAGAAGATGATTGATAGTAGAAAACAAAACTCATGGATTTCCTGCATTTTAATTTATGATTTTAGAAAAATAGGACTGCTTTGAGTTATTCAGTAATATGTGCCTTCCAAATTTCATAGTGAACTGCTAATTTAGATTTCCTCCTTGTGGCATGTCCTCGTAAGTGTAAACAGAGGATGAGTCTTACAAGGCATTTTGGTGCTGGTGGATTTTTTAACATTTTTTTTCTGGTGCTACAATATCAGTTACAGCTTTGACCTTAGCATTAAATATTCCCACCTTACTGGTTCCATTACTGGCTGTGTTAGGACAAGCAATACTCTCAGACTGGTCGTTCATAATCTTATTAAACCTAGTGGCTGCTGAGACTTCAAAGTAACATTTTCTAATAACGGTTCATAAAATGCAAAAATAGTCAGATATAACAATGTCTATGACCTGCCTCACGCTAAAGTCTAACAGTTTTAAGATTACTAAATCCAGCATGTGTTCTTCCTATTATGTGGCATAATTAAAGTGCTGGCTACAGTCAAAAGAATGCAGAAAATGAATAAATACTCAGTGATAAACAAATATGAAAGGAATAAGGAGGTGCTAGTCACTGAGTAAAGCCAATAACTTTGCTTAGTGTGGTATTCTTGAAGGCATTCCCTGTGTCTCTAACATCTGGGAGTGGTTAATATCCTGGTTGCAGTAAAACAAAACTGGTAGTGCTGAACTGTAAATTTAATGCCATTTTTCTTTTTCAATCTTAAAGTGAAACAAAGAGCTGGAGTTGAAGAATTGGTGGAATGCAGTAACAATCTGTGAGCTCAGCAATTACTTTTATTTGATGTTGTGTCCTGATAGCAGTTTGTGTCTGTAGAGTTTTTAAATGCACATTGAGGACAATGATAGCAGAATGCTAGTTGCAAATCAAGTTAATAACAAAGAGTCTAACTCTAAAGCATGGAGTCAGTCTGAATGTGAATACTTGTGCTATGAATAAAGGTGTTCAACTAGTTGAACTTAACTTGGTGTGACATGGGTGTGGTCTGCTATCACCTTCTCTTGAAAAATAAATAGCTGCTTAAATACATTATTTCAGAAAGAGAGACTTAACATGCATGTTTTATGGTTTGGGGTCCTGAAAGCAGATACTGAATAGAGTTTATGATTAATGTAGCCATTAGTGATTGTAGGCCTAAACAAAAATGACTCTTACTGTGATATATTGCCTAGTATTAGTTCATGCCAGTAGATGGTGCTGTTTGTTTCATGAATAATTCCAATAGGCTTTGTTTCTCTTGATTTATGATCTTGTTGATTATTGTACGTTTGGTGCAATATATAATATATAGAGTTCAGAAAAATAAACCGATTACAGTAATCCCTCACTATATCGCACTTCGACATTTTCGCCAGCTTCACTCTATCGCGGATTTTATATGTAAGCATAACTAAATATATAACATGGATTTTTCGCTGCTTCGCGGGTTCTACGGACAATGTGTCTTTTTACTTCCTGTACATGCTTTCTCAATTGGTTTGCCCAGTTGATTTCATACAAGGGACGCTATTGGCGGATGACTGAGAAGCTAACCAATCAGAGGACGCAGTTAAGTTCTCCTGACTGAGAAGCTAACCAATCAGAGCATGCAGTTAAGTTCCTGTGTGCTGAATGCAGTGTTAACCAGGAAGTCTTGTCTCGCTCATTCAGCATCAACATGTTTCGCTGTGTAAAGAGTTAACTTTTGTGTTATTTTGTGTTTATCTTTGTGCATAGTCAAGCCCTTCATTATGGCTCCAAAACGATCTGCTCCTGCTACTGCTTCAGGAGCCATGCCCAAGTGCCAACAGAAAATGTTAACGATTGCCGAAAAGGTAAACGTTTTGCATTTGTTGAAGAAAGGGAAAAGCTACACCGCTGTAGAACGCCATTACAGCATCAATGAGGCTGTG
Organism: Polypterus senegalus; assembly: GCF_016835505.1. Taxonomy (NCBI): domain Eukaryota; kingdom Metazoa; phylum Chordata; class Cladistia; order Polypteriformes; family Polypteridae; genus Polypterus; species Polypterus senegalus. The sequence goes on along the minus strand of NC_053169.1, from coordinate 65,540,380 downwards.
GTTCTTTTTATTTAAAAAGTAGGAAAGGAATATAAGATCTACGGCCGCAGTGTCCTTTTAACCAGGGTGCAAAACGAGTTGTAAGTGGATGTAATAAGGCAGTAATCTGGATGGAATCTGCTTTAGGGATTTGGATTGAAGACTGCCAGAAGAACAACAACAGTGCTACACAATCGCCTGAAGTGGCTCCTTTAGAAGGGCTGTAACGCTCTCCTTTGTTGTACAGTAAAATTAAACTCATTGTTATCGGACAAGTCATCGTGTCATTGTTGGTGAGTAACCATAATTAATTTTCTACTTACAGTACTTAGTACATGTACGTACGTTTAGTGTCACTGTACACACATTTACTGTATACTATTTTTCTTGCATTGTACGTATTTATTGCTGGTGGCCTGTCTATCGTATTGGCTGTAACATATGTGATATCGGAGACACTCGATATCTTTAAAATAATATTTAGGTTTTACTTTATATAAACAGTGTGTTTATATACATAATTTCAATTAATCTTACCTAATATCTAAGAGAATACAAAGGGATTATGCTGTATAACGCTGCAGGGAATATTTATAAACAGTGTGAGAGAGTTTATAAGGGCTTAAAATATATAAAAATAACCATACAAACATATGGTTTCTATTTTGTGGATTTTCACCTATTGCGGGGGGTTCTGGAATGCAACCCCCGCTATCGAGGAGGGATTACTGTATTTTACAGGATTTTTATCAGAGTGTAACTCACTTCAATACATAATAGTGGCGACGAGGAGTGGATCTCAGTGAGTAATCCGGCGTGCTACTGCAAAAGAATCATAAGTTAAATTCGGAAAATAAATAATATATATATATATATATATATATATATATATATATATATATATATATATATATACGGAATGGCATTATTAGGCCACATTGAGGAGTTTGACATTTCAAATCTGGCCTCATGGGATTCGTATGCAGAGAGACTGAACTTTTTTCTAGAAGCTAACAAAGTAACAGACGCTGACCAGAAGTGTGCAGTGCTGCTGAGTGTGATTGGAAGTAAAACATTTGAAATTGTTAGGTCACTCATCTCCCCTGCTAAACCCAGTGACAGGTTGTATCAGGAAATTGTAACATTGTTAAAAAATCATTTTGCACCCACCCCTTCAGAAACAGTTCAGCGATTTCATTTTAATAGGAGGAACCAAAAACAAGATGAAAGTATTGCAACTTACATTGCAGAACTTCAAAGGCTGTCTGAAAACTACAATTTTGGTAACAGTTTGGATTCCTTGCTGAGAGACAGACTTGTATGTGGGGTCAGAGATGAGGCTCTTCAGAGGCAGCTCTTAGCAAAATCAAATTTAACCTTTGCCTTAGCTCAGGGAAGAAGCACTTGCATATGAGGCTTCATCAGTATACTCAAAAGAAATACATGAATCGTCTATTAAATTGTGCACATCACACACCCATCAGCTACAAAATAAAAACCCAAAATAAAGTCTTATTTCTTACACTCAAACACTTTGGATCCCGCTCAAGGAAATTGCAATAGTTGTGGGGGGAATCAGAGAAGCTGTGTGTCATAAATGTAAGCACCGTGGGCATCTACAGAAAGTATGTCACCAGGGGGCTTATCGAGTAAAAGGCAAGCAAGCAAGTGCTTCGCAAGTGCATCTCACAAAGTAGAACAAAGAGGCAGTGCAGCAGTAGAGAATTTTGAAGATGGACGTGATACAAGTGTCTGTTCTGCAGAAATCATCAACAGTGTGGGAGCTTGTACAACCAGACACAAGACATATACTCTTGTCACATTACAAGGAGTTCCAAGCAGGATGGAAGTGGACTAAGGATGTGAGTATTCCTCAATCTCAGAGTTTACCTACCACACATTTTGGCCAATGAATGCTCCTCCTATTGTACCCTATGATATTCAACTTGTGGATTATAACAAACAAAATGTTACCGTGCTGGGTGCCTGCTTAGCCAAGGTACATTATAGGAAGGACAGGGGTTATTTATGCCTTATTATTGTTAAGGGACAAAAGGCCAAAATACTTGGTGGAGAGTGGTTTAAACCCTTAAGTATTCAGTTAACAGGAATACACAGCCTTGCCTCAGACCCAATACAGTCAGTCCTGAAAGATTTTAGTTGTGTGTTTGAAAAGGGTTTGGGCAAATTTAAGGGTGCACCAGTTATTTTTCAGTTGGACCCCAATGTAGCACCCATATGTTTAAAACCAAGACCTGTTGCTTTTGCTCTCCACCCCAAACCAGAAATAGAGCTTGACCATCTAGTGAAGCAGGGTGCACTAGTTTCAGTAACTCATCCTATTTGTGCCACTCCTATTGTTCCTGTATTAAAACCGAATGGTGAGTTTCGAATATGTGCTGACTACAAATCCACAATTAATAAGGCTTTACAGGAGCACCCATACCAGATTCTATCCATCAATCAAATACTTACTACATTAGCAAAATGAAAAGTTTTTGCAAAACTAGACCTAGCACAAGTGTATCATCAATTGCCAGTGGATGATGCAGCTGCAGATGCACAGACCATAATTACTCACAAAGGTGCATTTAGAGTTACTCACCTGGAGTATGGGGTTTGTATTGTTCCTGGAATTTTTCAGAAATTGATGGACAACCTCCTTTCAGGCTTCCCGGAAGTGGTTCCTTATTTTGATGATATTTTAATTGGAGCACAGACTGTGCAAGCCTTAACTGTAAAGTTGTATTTAGTACTATAACGATTTGCAGATGTAGGCTTGAGACTAAAAAAAGACAAATGTGTGTTTGGTGTGCCAAGTGTAGAGTTCCTAGGGTTCAGAACTGATGCTGAAGGAATTCATCAAACTACCACAAAAGTTAAATTAAAGCGATCCATGAGGCTCCAACACCAAGTAATAAACAGGAGCTACAAGCATTTCTGGGACTGCTAAACTTTTATCATTCATTTTTAAAAGATAAGGCAGAACCACTTCACAGACTGTTGGATAAAACTGCCATTTGGAAATGGTCCGACACCCATGAGAGGGCTTTCAATGAATTAAAAAAGTTGCTGTCATCAGATAGTATTTTAGTGCATTATGACTTGGAGAAACTACTTAATCTCACCTGTGATGCTTCCCCCTATGGAGTAGAAGCTGTTCTGAGTAACACAGTAAGTGATGGTAGTGAAGCTCCAATTGCATATTACTCGAGGACTATGACCAATACAGAAAGAAATTATTCATAAATTGTTAAAGAACCACTGGGTATCATTGCAGGAGTTAACAAATTTCATGAGTACCTATATGGTAGGAGTTTTACAATCATCACAGACTACAAGCCATTATTGAGGCTGTTTAAAGTAAATGGGCTTACGCCACAAATAATTTCACCTCGTATGCTCAGGTGGTCATTATTGTTAAATGCATATTACTATGAACTTTAGTATCGCCCAGGAAAAGAAATTACTAATGCGGATGCATTAAGCTGTTTACCCCTCAGGAACCCAGAATATGAAATTCCTCCAGTATCGGAAGTTCTTATGTTGGAATCTATGTCCAGACCCCCCTTGCAGGTATCTGATATTGCATACATGATAACAACAGATCCAGTGTTAGTCCGTGTACTGAACTGGGTGTGGAAGGGGTGGCCGAAGGAAAAATTAGGGGAGGACTTCAAGCCATTTGAAAGGCGTCAGCATGCGCTGTCTTCATACAGAGGATGTCTTCTATGGGGAAACAGAGTAATAATTCCACAGAAGGCACAAACCTTAGTGCTTGCTGCTCTACATGAAGGTTACCCTGGTATGGTAAATATGAAGGCTCTTGCCAGAAGCTATGTGTGGTGGCCTAAAATGGATGAACAAATAGAACAATGGGTAGCTAGCTGTACTTCATGTCAAACTACATGGCATGCTCCAGCCAAAACTGTTAGTCAGCCATGGAAGGTAACCAAGAACCCATGGTCTCGACTGCACATTGATTTTGCTGGACCTTATCAAGGACAAACCTTTTTTCTCATTGTCGATTCCTTCTCAAAGTGGTTAGAGGTCAGCCATGCTTTTGCTGCCACAACAGTTGCAGTCATTCAAATATCAAGTTGTTTGCCACAAATGGTCTTCCTGATACAATTGTGTCTGATAATGGTGCACAGTTTACTTCTGATGAGTTCCAGGCATTCTTGGGGTGTAATCTCATAAATCATATCAAGACAGCTCCATTTCACCCATCATCAAATGGCCAAGCTGAGTACATGGTGCAAACTACTAAAGACATACTTAAAAGAATTGTGGTCAGAGACTGGCAACTTAGACTGCCAAAGTTCCTGCTGCAACAGCATGTAAACTCCTTGTTCCAGTACAGGATATAGTCCAGAAGAACTATTGATGAACAGGAAACTTAAAACATGCTTAGATCGTCTCCACCCAGATCTAGCATCAGATTTGCAAAGAAAGAAGGAGTTGCAGTTTTGTAAAGTTACACACAGTTCAAGAAGGCAGTTTAAAGCAGAATGCAAGAAACTTGTATGCAAGAAATTATGCAACAGGGCCTTGGTGGATGCCAGCAATGGTAGTGAGAGCTATGGGGTCAGTATCTTACAAGGTTAAAACAGATGATGGCCGAATAATTATGAGACACACAGACCAACTTAGAGGGCGAGTAACCTACCTCAATGCCTCAGGAGATGAGAGCCGCATGGAAAATCATGAGGAGCACAATAACACACATCCAGCTACGCCCCAACAATCAGCTGATGATAATTCCATGACACCTGATCAGATTCAGGAGGAGCCCACTGAAGTTACTCCAAACGAGGGCCTGTCAGACGTTGAACTGGAACGTCCTAAAAGAATAACTCACCTGCCAGCCTATTTAAAGGATTATATTATCTAGGGGGGAAGAATGTGATATATTGCCTAGTATTAGTTCATGCTATTAGATGGTGCTGTTTGTTTCATGAATAATTCCAATAGGTTTTGTTTCTCTTGATTTATGTTCTTGTTGCTTATTGCACATTTGGCGCAATTTATAATATATAGAGTTCAGAAAAATAAACCGATTATTTTCTAGGATTTTTATCAGAGTGGAACTCACTTCAATACATAATACTTACCTTGCGGTAACATATTAAAAAGAGACATATTCATGGTATTCAATACAATACAATACAGTTTATTTTTGTATAGCCCAAAATCACACAGGGAGTGCCGCAATGGGCTTTAACAGGCCCTGCCTCTTGACAGCCCCCCAGCCTTGACTCTCTGAGAAGACAAGGAAAAACTCCAAAAAAAAACCTTGTAGGGAAAATGGAAGAAACCTTGGGAAAGGCAGTTCAAAGAGAGACCCCTTTCCAGGTAGGTTGGGCGTGCAGTGGGTGTCAAAAGAAGGGGGTCAATACAATACAATACACAGAACAGAACAAATCCTTAATACAGCATAATAATAAAGATTTTAGAAGTACGGAGCAGAATTTAACAGTAGATGATATGACATAATAAGGTTTGGATATTTTTAGAGTCCTGGAGATCTCATCCATCAAGCTGCCTCCCCATTTGGCCATTCCACGGCTGATAGTTGCTTGGCCAGCCAATCCAATGAAAGGACCCCTTTTTCCCATGATTCCTGTGATCCTCCATCAGGGATGACTTTACAACAGGCAGGTAAACAACTTGTCAGGTGGGCCGTGGCACCAATTGCCACATTTGAGTACCGAGAACAGAAACAGAATAGGTGAGCGTTAGTATTCAATTATAACTGTCATGTTACTTATGGGGCGGCACGGTGGCGCAGTGGTAGCGCTGCTGCCTCGCAGTTAGGAGACCTGTTCTCCCCGTGTCTGCGTGGGTTTCCTCCGGGCGCTCTGGTTTCCTCCCACAATCCAAAGACATGCAGGTTAGGTGGATTGGCAATTCTGAATTGGCCCTAGTGTGTGCTTGGTGTGTGGGTGTGTTTGTGTGTGTCCTGCAGTGGGTTGGCACCCTGCCCGGGATTGGTTCCTGCCTTGTGCCCTGTGTTGGCTGGGATTGGCTCCAGCAGACCCCCGTGACCCTATTCGGATTCAGCGGGTTAGAAAATGGATGGATGGATGTTACTTATGTTTTACTGCTAATGACTAACAACAGAGCTGCAGTCTGTACAGTTAATCAGCAGCTCTAGTCAGAATATGCTAAACTGAAGTAGTGAGTCTTCAGCCGAGATTTAAAGGCTGGGACCGAAGGGGCATCTCTTATAGAAGCAGGAAGACCATTCCACAGTTTAGGGGCCCTGTAACTAAAAGCTCGACCTCCCACTGTTATTTTATTAATCCTTGGAATCATAAGCAGACTGGCATCTTGAGATCTTAATGTGCGCTCAGGTTTGTAATTTATGATAAGTTCAGACAAGTAAGCCGGACCTTGGCCATTTAATGCTTTATATGTTAAAAGGAGGATTTTGAAAACTGCCCTAAATTTAACCGGAAGCCAGTGTAAGGATTTAAGAACTGGAGTTATGTGTTCATATTTTCTTGTTCTTGTAATAATTCTTGCAGCCGCATTTTGGATTAACTGGAGGTTGTATAGAGAACAGTTTGAACAGCCAGTGAACACCGCATTGCAGTAGTCAATCCTACTAGAGATAAATGCATGAATTAATTTCTCAGAATCCTGTTTATTTAGAAAGTGCCTTAATTTCCTAACATTTTTAACATGGAAGAAACATGTTTTGTACAACTTTGTAATAAGTGCTTTAAATGACATGCTAGAATCAAAGATAACTCCTAGATTGTGGGCTGATTCAGTAAAATTAATTGGGATTCCAACTGAGTTAAATGATGACAAAATATTGCTGTGATCAGTGTCATTCCCTCCAAAAATTAACATCTCTGTTTTATCCGTATTTAAAGACAAGTAGTTCTCATTCATCCACTCCTTTAATTCACTAACACAACTAATTAAAGACAACATCGGAGAAACTTAATTTGATTTAAATGAAAAGTATAACTGGGTGTCATCTGCATACGAGTGAAAATTAACATTATGTTTCCTAATGAGAGATCCCAGTGGAAGCATGTAAAGTGAAAACAGTAAAGGTCCCAGTACTGAGCCCTGGGGGACACCATATTGAACTTCTGTGTATAATGATAGGGTACTGTCAGTACATTGCTGTACATATTGAAATCGATTTGATAAATAAGAACTAAACCAAGCGAGCACGGGGCCTGTAAGCCCAAAATCGTTTTCTAGCCTGTGCAATAAAATAGAATGGCCAATGGATGACATGCCTGGGTAAAGACGAGAGCTCAAAGTAAAAGCACTAGGGTCGAGGTTGACATAGCTGGACTCCTCAAATGATTCTACAGCAGCAGGTGTTGTAATTGTGCATTGGAAAATGTTGTTTTAGTCTGATCATTTTTTATTTATGATTTTTAATTAATGACTATTTAAATAAATTATTAAGCTTTATTGGTTTATTACTGTCATATTTTGAATTTTACTGCAACACCATTTTGTTTTTGTTTTTTATCAGATGCCACAATTTTGTCATTGCTAGTGGGCGTGACGACTGGTAGTCATGCACTGTGACATCATTAGCCCAACAATATAAAGGCCGGCCTCATGTGTGGTACTGTGTCAAAGACTTTGTTCTAATTCAAAAAAATGTGTCAAAACACTTTTCCTTGGAATAAGGGCTAAGGAGATGGAAATGAGATGAAAGACAAAGAACTAGCTAGAAGAACTATCCTCCTTAAACATCACCTACGAAACACACAAACCAAAATTAGTAGAAAGAAAACAAGGATTAAAGTCTACACCAGAATAATCACAGCAAAAGTCATTTAACTTGCTACATAAGAACATCTTATCCAGAATCTTAGAAAGATCCTCGAGGAGATAAAAACTGTGAGTCGCAGAAGAAACTTTCTGACACTTGAAGAAAACAAAATGTAATGTCTTTGTTGAAGATGGATGGGATGGAGGGGATTTTTTATGATGGCATCCAATTTTTCCACTATCCTCTTTTCTACAAAGAAATCAATAACAATAATAAAACATGCATAAATAATAAAGAACAAAATAAAAGACAACCTTCTTGGAAATGTGCTGTTCATGCAGAAAAGTAACAATACAAAGCATTATTTTTTGGCAGTCAGGAAATGAAAGAGAGATTACCTGAATGTCTTTGTTAATGAGAAGACATAATTGTGGTCAGAAGCATGCCAGAGTTGTTCACAAATAGGCATTGTAGAAACAAACAAACAAGAAACAAAAGACAAAATTACAGATCAAAGTTGAAAACTAAACTATTTAGAATTCCCCAACAAAAATATGCATGAATACAATGAAGTTCTTTGTATTGAGGTTCTCCAAAAGTTAGGATACCGGAGACATTCTGATTCCATACCAATCAATGACATCACGCATCACAATGGCATTGACCATATCAACATTATAGCCACAGCTGTAAGAAAACACAGCAATAAAGCAAAACAAATAAAACAAAATAGCAGTGCAATGACATCACCAAAATAAAAATAAATCACACATGCAAAAAAAGACATGTTTATATAAAATGATACTGTATGTGCAGCATGTAAGGTGAATGAACAAATAGGCTTCTTGACAGGAACAGACTTAAACAATGTCTGTGCCTGAATTCTTTGCAGTGGAAGTGTTATGAGACAAAAAGGGCTAGGCACTGCCAAAGTCAGAAACGGGCAGTTGCCAGCAATCACGAGAGACTCACATAACCAGCAAACTGAGTATTTAGTATTTAGGGGAAAGAGAAATTTATAGCCTTGAGTAGTTTTTAAGGGCAAAGCAAAATTCCTCAACTAAACTAATCCTCAAAAGATCCCTCACCAAAATAAACTGAACACACATATGGAAGGTTTATTCTTGAAATAGTTTAAATGCCATGACAAGCATGTAGGATGGGAATACATCAGAAAAAAACACAAAAAATGTGATGTTAATAGTAATCAAGGCTGACAAAATGGCCACAAAATTATGTTATAGTCATAATGATAAAAACAAATAAATAATGTAAAATCAAGTGAAAGCAGTACATGATACATGGAGATTGCAATTTAAACCAAAATAACTTGATCCCTAGAAAGGATTGTATGACAAATGTATAAAAAAAAGATCAAATTTATAGCAAAACCAGACAAGTGCTAGTGATGTTCGGCTCTTGATAGCCAGGCTCATGTAAATGAATGTCAGATGGTAGCTGTATGATGAATTACCTGATGTTGCGATTTTATGTCTTTTATATTTTGTGAGGTTTTTTATTATTTTTTATTTTTTTTATTTTTATTAATTTTATTGCAATCCATACAAAGCAATCAAGTTTATAAAAAGAAAAATTGAATTAAGAACAGATCGAGCGAGCGGAAGCAGAGAGCGGATCCGCTCTCTGCTTCCGCTCGCTCGATCTGTTCTTAATTCAATTTTTCTTTTTATAAAAACTGTTCACCTGAGGTAAAGCCGGCAGCTGACCAGTAGAAAATAACCGGCAGTGAGAAATTAAAGTCGATCGCTCAGCGGGTGGTGGAAACTTAAAGCGACGGTGATTCAGCTGAACACGGAAAGCGCCAAAGCACCTATAAAACGGCAAAGATGACTTCAACATTTAATGTAAGTTCTATCTGCTCTCTGCCCATCGAGGGCACGTTTATATGTTGTGTGTCCTGCAGTATGTACAGCTCAGGTTTTCAGCCGACAGTGCAGATAGCTTCACCTGCCAAAAATGTTTAGTTAATTTAGAGTTGGTCGGGAAAATACGCGAATTGGAGGACCGCGTTAGGAATCTGATAGCGATTAGGCAAACCGAAAATTGGATCGACTCGGTTTGTTTAGACAATTCGGCTACATCTGATTCGGCTTCAGTCTCTCCAGGTCCCACTGTAGTCAGTGCGAGGCCGAAATCAGCAGCACCAATTCAGCCACAGGGCGAGTGGGTAACAGTAAGACGGGGTCTAAGAATCCAAAATTTAGTCCCCAGCACCCAGGTCACCAATTCGGACCCAGAACAGGTTCTCAGCTCTCCAGCGCCTGTGGAAACTGAGAATAATAAAGTGCTCATAATTGGCGATTCCATAGTGCGGAATGTTAGAATTCCAAACTATGTTAAACCAGCAGTTAATGTTAAGTGCCTTGCAGGGGCCAAGATTTCTGGCATAAAGGCCGCATTGGACCGTGTTGCCGACGATGAAGTATCTACCTTATTGCTGCATGTCGGCACTAATGATATTTATTTACAGCAATCTGAGGTATTAAAGCGAACTTCATCTCTATGCACCAAAGCTAAAACAAAATGTCGGAATTTAATTGTATCTGGTCCCTTACCAAGATTATATAGAGGGATGTGATTTATAGCAGATTGCATTCCTTTCACTGCTGGCTAGAAACCTGGTGTGCAAATAAAAGCATAGCATTTGTGAACAATTGGGATGATTTTTGGGAAAGGCCTGGATTTTTCAGAAGAGATGGTCTTCATCCTAACTGGAGGGATCTTATGTATTATCCCAAAATATGGCAGCAAAACTGCCTGGTTGACTGATTAGAGCACCATCCAGGCCGCAGTCATGTGATCTTAAATCACAGGCTGTTGTTTATCCCACCTGTTATTTTCCTGAAGCTGTTACCCATAATCCCTGTTGTGGGGCATCCAGTAAATTTAGTCTTGATACAAACCATAAATTAATTGATAACCAAAAATAAGGTGTATAATTAGACCAAGGGATAAAACCAGACACTCCACCAGGGGCATCTGTAATAGAAATTTAATTCAAATTAAAACAAAAATATATCAGCAGTTCAGAAAGAACCATGCAGTTTTAAATGCTGTTTATTGAACATTCGCTCTCTTGGCACTAAAGCTGTTTTGGTAAATGATATAATATTAAGTACAAAATCTGATCTGTGTCTTCTTACTGAAACCTGGCTTAGTAAATGTGACACTGTTCCCTAGCTGAGGCGTCACCAGATGGATACTCGTTCCTTCATAAGTCTAGAGATTCTGGTCGAGGAGGAGGCCTTGGAATAATTCATTGTAACAAAATGCAAATCACTCCTAAAAATTTAGGCAACTTTACATCCTTTGAGGCATTCATTTTAAATATTAAAACAGATTCCAACACAATTATAGTGCTAGTCTACAGACCACCAGGGCCATATTCATTGTTCATGACTGAATTTAGCAACCTTCTGTCTGATTTGGCTATAAATTATGATCACGTAGTTCTGATGGGGATTTTAATGTACACATTGATGTGGAAACTGACACTTTTAGCAAATGTTTTACTTATTTGTTAAATTCAGTAGGATTTTGTCAGATTGTCAAAGGTCCAACTCATAATCATAACCATACATTAGATTTAATTATAACTTACAAAGTTGAAATTCAAAATTTAAATATTACTCCATTAAATGTAGTTATTTCCGATCACTTCTTAATTACGTTTGATTTAGTTCTGCCCATGCCAGCGCTCGCAGATTAAAACAAAGACAGTGCGACATCTAGATTGTAATTCTGCTTCAAAATTTATAGATACCTTGAGTAAGTCGAGTGTAATTGTGGAAAACCATTTAGATCAGTTAACATCAAATGTAAACGTGGAAAACAATTTAGATCAGCTAATATCACATTATAATGTGACCTTGAGAGATGCTCTGGACACAGTGGCTCCCCTTAAAACAAAAGTGATCAAAGCACATAGAAACTCTCCCTGGTTTAATGAAAATACTCGAGCTCTTAAATTAGAGTGTCGAAAACTGGAGCAGATGGAGAACAACAAAGCTACATGTCTTTCAAATTGCATGGACAGAGAGTGTAATAAATATAAAAGCCCTCTTTAAAGCTCGCTCAGAATACTATTCTACATTAATAGATAGCAATAATAAAAATCCTAGGGTACTTTTTAGAGCAGTGGCTAAATTAACAAATGGGAATTCAGATCAACAGTGCAAAATACCAACAGATATTAGCAGTACAGACTTTATGAACTTCTTCAATGAGAAAATTAAAAATATAAGATCCCAGATCTCAGCATCACAGTACAAACCAAATACTAGCTTAGCAGACCCTGTCGCACATTGCATTCAGCACTTTAATAATTTTAATCCTGTAACTCACCAGGAAGTCTTAACTTTAATTACTAAAATGAAGCCCACTACTTGTTCCCTAGATCCAGTGCCAACAAAACTAGTAAAAGTGCAATGGATGTTCTTGCAGCCCTATTCTAACATTATCAATAGTTCATTACTGCATGGCACAGTACCTGATGCACTAAAAGTGTCAGTCATTAAACCTTTACTTAAAAAGTCAGACCTAGACCCACACATACTAAATAACTATAGGCCTATTTCAAATTTACCATTTCTCTCTAAAATACTAGAGAAAGTAGTCGCCAGTCAGCTTCAGTCACACCTTACGCATTACAATTTATTTGAGAAATTCCAGTCTGGCTTTCGCACTGGTCATAGTACAGAAACGGCACTAACACGGGTTGTAAATGACATTCTGATATCCTCTGATGAAGGAAATTCCACTGTAATTATGTTGTTGGACTTAAGTGCAGCATTTGACACCATTGACCATTCTATTTTACTGCACAGGCTAGAAAACGATGTTGGGCTTACAGGCCCGTGCTCGCTTGGTTCAGTTCTTATTTATCAAATCGATTCCAGTATGTACAGAAATGTGCAGACAGTACTCCATCATTATACACAGAAGTTCAATATGGTGTCCGCAGGGCTCAGTACTGGGACCTTTACTGTTTTCACTTTACATGCTTCCACTGGGATCTCTCATTAGGAAACATAATGTTAATTTTCACTCGTATGCAGATGACACCCAGTTATACCTTTCATTTAAATCAAATGAAGTTTCTCCGATGTTGTCTTTAATTAGTTGTGTTAGTGAATTAAAGGAATGGATGAATGAGAACTACTTGTCTTTAAATACAGATAAAACAGAGATGTTAATTGTTGGAGGGAATGACGCTGATCACAGCAATATTTTGTCGTCATTTAACTCAGTTGGAATCCCAATTAATTTTACTGAATCAGCCCGCAATCTAGGAGTTATCTTTGACTCTAGCATGTCATTTAAAGCATATTACAAAGTCGTCCAAAACATGTTTTTCCATCTTAAAAATGTTAGGAAATTAAGCGCTTTCTAAATAAACAGGATTGTGAGAAATTAATTCATGCATTTATCTCTAGTAGGATTGACTACTGCAATGCGGTGTTCACTGGCTGTTCAAACTGTTCTCTATACAGCCTCCAGTTAATCCAAAATGCGCTGCAAGAATTATTACAAGAACAAGAAAATATGAACACATAACCCCAGTTCTTAAATCTTTACACTGGCTCCCAGTTAAGTTTAGGGCAGATTTCAAAATCCTCCTTTTAACATATAAAGCATTAAATGGCCAAGGTCCGCTTACTTGTCTGAACTTATCATGACTTACAAACCTGAGCACATTAAGATCTCAAGATGCCGGTCTGCTTAGGATTCCAAGGATTAATAAAATAACAGTGGGAGGTCGAGCTTTTAGTTACAGGGCCCCTAAACTGTGGAATGGTCTTCCTGCTTCCATAAGAGATGCCCCTTCAGTCTCAGCCTTTAAATCCCGGCTGAAGACTCACTACTTCAGTTTAGCATATCCTGACTAGAGCTGCTGATTAACTGTACATACTGCATCTCTGTTGTTAGTCATTAGCACTATAACATAAATAACATGATAATTATATTTGAATACTAACCCTCACCTATTCTGTTTCTTTTCTCGGTACCCAAATGTGGCCATTGGTGCCACGGCCCACCTGCCAAGTTGTTTGCCTGCCTATGGTAAAGTCATCCCTGATGGAGGATCACAGGAATCATGGGAAAGAGGGTCCTTTCATCGAGCAACGTTTCAGCCGTGGCATGGCCAAATGGGAGGCAGCTAGATGGATGAGGTCTCCAGGACTCTAAAAATATCCAAACCTAATTATGTCATATCATCTACTGTTAAACCGTACTTCTAAAATTTTTATTATTATGCTGTATTAAGGAATTGTTCTGTTCTGTGTATTGTATTGTATTGACCCCCTACTTTTGACACCCACTGCACGCCCAACCTACCTGGAAAGGGGTCTCTCTTTGAACTGCCTTTCCCGAGGTTTCTTCCATTTTTCCCTACAAGGTTTTTATTGGGAGTTTTTCCTTGTCTTCTCAGAGAGTCAAGGCTGGGGGGCTGTCAAAAGGCAGGGCCTGTTAAAGCCCATTGCGGCACTTCCTGTGTGATTTTGGGCTATACAAAAATAAACTGTATTGTATTGTATTGTATTGTATCGAGGTTTTTTAACTTTTATTTTCTTTTTTCTTCTTCGGGATGCTAAGATTTGCATTGGGTGTGACAAGGATGGATAGGATTAGAAATGAGTACATTAGAGGGTCAGCTCAAGTTGGACGGTTGGGAGACAAAGTCAGAGAGGTGAGATTGTGCTGTTTTGGACATGTGTAGAGGAGAGATGCTGAATATATTGGGAGAAGGATTCTAAGGATAGTGCTGCTAGGAAAGAGGAAGGCCTAAGAGAACGTTTATGGATGTGGTGAGAGATGACATGCAAGTGGTGGGTGTAACAGAGCAAGATGGAGAGGACAGAAAGGTATAAAACAAGATTAACCACTGTGGTGATCCCTAATGGGACCAGCCGAAAGAAGATGAAGATGATGATAATTTTTTTTCTTCCCTTCCAAGATTTTTTCCTTAATTATTTTGTGGAAATAGTTTATTTTTAAGATCTATTATGTAATGACATGCTGATATGTTGTTTTTCATGTTCACCGCCATTTTGCATTTTTATTGCCACCACACAGGGACCCATTACTTGGGGATATTGTATCTGAGGTCATGATCTGTGTGTTATGTTATATATGGCTTAAATTTAAATTTGTTTTGTACATCTTTTTTGTTCATTTTTTATTGCCATCATTTAAGTTGACATTGGTATTTATTTTTTGTTGAATTATGTATTCTGTATCGATTTATTTTATTTATTTATCGTTTAGTTTCTATGTGCGTTGTCTTATGTTCCTTGCATTTTGTGGGTGGACAACCAAGAAACCACCACCAGCATTTAAACTAAGCTGGGAAGCCAAGTTTCTTACAGTTCATTGAATGCACTTTGGTGCAGTGTTGTGAATATTACTGTTTGTTTGGATTTACTGTTTTGACAATTCTTTTTGCCTCTATCTAAGGATTTTTAATAAGAATTTTGTTTTGGGGCTTTTTGTCTTTTGGATTTCTTTACTGGCAACTCCCTTTGCCTCTTTTCTTTCTTTTTTTTGCCCTTTCGATTTTTTTCCTGTCTTTTGTTAATCAAACCTTCTATTAGAAAGGACATTGTTTTGAATCTATGTATCTTACATCCATACATTTTAACTTAATAGTAAAACATTTTATATTTTAAGATGTATCTGAACACTTTACAAGCTCTCAATCAGTGCATGTATATGCACACGTATAAGCAGTTTTGACATTCTTCTTTATCAACATTACACTGAGTCATTAAACTGCACAAAAAAGAGTTAGATGTCATCATTGGCCACTGTCAACCTGAAAAAAAGCATGACGCCTGTGACCAGTTTCTTGCATTGTACTGTATAAATATATATATATATATATATATATATATATATATATATATATATATATATATATATATATATATGTTTCTTTTACTGGATTGATGTAGTAATTCTTTTCCATTTGTCTCGCAATAGAGGCCTACAAATGGCTGTTGGAATAATAATAATGCTGTATTTTTTAATTCAATAAGATATGTATTCTGGTAAGTTAAGTGCTTTAAAAAGTAATCGGACAATGCAATCCATGTTATTTTTAACATGTTACTCTGCACTCAAGATGGTGTTGCTTAGTTTAGCGCTGTACGTTCAGCTCATCAGTATAAATTTTGTGATTTCTGAAATACAGAGAGAAATTATTTCAGATAGTAGGTGGAATAATGTGATTGCCCAAATGTGATTTGCCTCTAGAAATGTACTTTGTGGACTCTTCCATATGCCCTGGTTGACAAAGCGCAATGGACAGCGCAGACTACAAAATTCTTAACATTTCAAGGTTTACATGGCCACTGTAACAAAAAAGACACAAGTACATCAAACAAGGTTTGGGGCAGCCACCCATATATTGTGCCCTGGCTGCAAAAGGATAATTTAGGTGAGTTTTGTTCAGGTTGAAGTCCAAAACAGAAATGACTTTGGTATGATAAGATGGCAGCGTTAAAGGTCGCGAGAGGAAGTGATGTCATCTGGAGAGGAACTGGAAGTGATGTCAGTGAGACCGGAAGTGAAATCATCCATAGCACCAGAACTGGAAGTGACATCTTCAGGACCGGAGGTGCCATCATCCATGGCACCTGGTGCCAGAAGTGACGTCATTGATTGCACCAATACCAGAAGTAACGTCATCAAAGGCGCCAGCACCTAGTGGGATTTCCCGGAGATTGTCTGCAGTGGAGGGAGACAGAAAGTTAGTGCAGCTTGCCACCCCCTGGTCTGGCATGGTATTTATTATTCAGGCCATCTAGTTGCCTCCCAATCACACATGTGTGACACCACATATGTGGATTATTATTTGTGCAAAAATCTACCTTTGATAACCTGGCTTCTCAGAGGCCAATAACCCAATTTCTCTAAACTGAAAAAGAGTTTACATGGCATTTTAGAAACTAGGTCTCAGTGAATAACTGGGTTATTGTGTTGCATGTAAACAAGTCTATTCTCTGGGGCCTAGTAGGCTGAAGTTTCCCTGGGGTGAGAGCAAGTTAGGGTTCAGGCCCATGTTTTTTGCTCAATTTCCGAGGCCTCAAGCCTTTTCCCATTTGAAGTCAGAACACTGGGATATCACTAGTGCTACAATAACTGTCATTTTTTTTAATAGTGAATTTGTAGTTTCTGTTTGAAGAAGATCAGAATGCTGGTGCAAAAAGAACAAGTTTATATGTAGACAGTTGTTTTCTAAGTGTGCACTGGCCTCACGGACAGCAGTGTGCAGTGTGCAGGTCAAGTCGTACAGTGAGTGTATTCTGTTCTCTGTGTGTTGTTGCCGCTTTCCTTTTCACTTAAAGATATTTGATTCTAAACTTGAACTAATGCTGTTTCCATTTATGTGTATCATAGTTGGGATTTTTCCTGGTGGTTGCTCTCAATTTTTATTGTAACAGATTGGGGCGCTATCGCTCCCTTGAACCCTCAGACAATATGTCAGACAACAGATAAAAGTCCAAATTATGAATTTATTATAATAATAATGTGCACAAAGCACCCTCCTCTTCACAATACTCATATAAATAAACACAATTCACAATAATCAATAATCCTCCTCTCTCCCAGACGCATTGCCATTCTTCCACCCAGCTCAGCTCATTCGTCTGGGATTTCTCAGAATCCTTTATACTGCTTAACCCAGAAGTGTTTCATCCCTCAGCCCAGGAGACGCTGCAGGGAGGTCCAGAGACATTGGTTTTCACTACAATCCTTCCAGGTTAGATATAAAGTCCTCTTTTCTTCATCCCGGAAGTACGTCGGTCCTTCTGTCCTTGTGACTATGACGTACTTCCAGATTGTAGTGAAAACCAATGTCTCTGGGCCTCCCTGCAGCGTCTCCTGGTGGCCCCCACATTATCCAGCAGGGTTGCACTGGATGACTCCAATTCCCATGAGTCCCTGCTGGAATTTGGGGCCCCTCCATTATGCAGGGATGGCTCCATCTGGCGGCCTGGGGGTATTGGCCGGGATGACTGGCCGGCCATATCTCACATTATTTATATACAGTCTAAATCTATATGGCTGTATTCTATCAGAAGATGATAATGTCAGATGGCATCTCAATGATCTGATGCCAATCAAGACACACCAGACATCAGCATTCTATTTATTAATTGATTATTTTTGTGACATGAAAGATGCCTCTAATAGTCCTTAGCAGAAAAGGGACAGATATGATCAGTTAGTTAAGTTCATATTTCTGTTACATAATTTGAACATGTAAAGGAAAATTGTAATCCCACATGCCAATAACACCATTCCCCATTACAGAACAAGTAAAAGAACACACAACTCAAGATAGCTAATGAATTTACAAATGTCGTTTTCAGACTGCAGTACAAAAATTGGATATTAAGTTATGAGGTTAATTTTATCAAGCTGTAACCATTTATTATTAAATTAGACTCTTTATTTTTATTATTAAAAAAAAAAAAAACAGGCTAGCCCCACAATTACAAAAGCAAGTTTGTGAAGAGCTCTTTATAATAATTAATGTAATTTATTGATATGAAATTTTTTTTTTTCTGTCAGTAAGATTTTTTTTTCCTTTGAAGATTCTGGTTTACTCCCACTGTTTAAGTAAGTACTCAGGTTGAGTCGTGACACTACACTACTGTAGTGTGGGTGTGATTCCTGACTTGCACACATTTTGCTCTGGATAATCTCTTGAGAGATTAATCTGTAAATTATTATACTGTGTATATTATTTTAATCACTTAATTTGTCACTCGGCTCACATCAAAGCCAGGTGCATAAATAAGAGAAAATGTTTTTACATCTTCTCCAGTACCTATGACAGTACTATGCTGTTCTTTTTATTAGTGCTTATGCTATTAACTTATAAAAGAGCATGTTACCCTATTATTATACTTGCAACTACTCAAGAGCCGTTACATCTGTTACACATGTGCTGTAATGCCTATGACAGTCAATGCATCTGTTTCTTCACAGGCACTAATTTTTGATTAAGAGCCACATTTCTTGTCTGATTCTGAGAAACTGGCAGATGCTCTGCATGTTGCTATGCACACAAAGAGAAGGGACAGATAATTATTCTCTCTTTCTGACCTACCATCTGTTGGCTACTATCCTCTTTTCTGCCTCTTTTAATTATTTCACATTTTGTTTAATATATTTGGCATACTGTATAATAAGCACATTTTTTTTTTTTGCATTTTATTGATTTTATTAAAATCAAATAACATTCCATACAAGCAACTCAAATTTAACAATAACAAATTAACCCACACCCATGAGAAAGAGAGAAAGGCAAGCAAAGTAAAAGTTTAAACTGGTAAAAAAAGTAAATAGATAAATTAATAAGTGAATAAAAATAAATAGAATAAGAAAGAGGGGAGATAATCTGCTTCCTCAATTTAAATGCTGTCACGCACGCGCAAGTAGGAGGCCGCGGACTGATTCGAACGCACCTGGGAACATATTCGCCGGCAGGGAATGGTGGGGTACTAACTTTCTCCCTCTGCTTTCTCATAGGAAAAAGGACCTCCCTCCCTCATAGCCAGGTTTTGACCGCAGTGCGGCACTTCCGCCCTTCCTCCGCCATCTTGCCCTGACGTCACCAATCCCAGCCTCCCTCACGGTCCTTCCCAGCATTCCTCCACTTCCGGCTCCTCCCCAATAAAATGGCCGCGGACGCCATGGTTCGGCGCGTTATGAATGATTTTTTGTTTGTAATTTTGACCTGAAAACTAATATAATTTCTGCCCAATATACGGGGCTGGCGGACCCCAAAACTTTATACTGTCTCCTCTCGCATATTTTACAATGCTTATTCTAAAATGTTATTGATTAGATCCTGCCAGGTTTTGAAAAAGTTTTGTACAGATCCTCTAAGTGCGAATTTAATTTTTCCCAATTTCAAATAGTATATAACATCAATTACCGACTGACATAAAAGAGGCGAGTTAGGATTCTTCCCCTTTAGCAAGATAAGTTTGCGTGCCAATAGTATAGTAAAGTACATGCCCAAAACATGTGGCCTAGTGAGGCTGGAGCTCAATTGCAACAAGCGCAGATTGGATCATGCCCTGGAAACATTTTGAATTACTTTAAATGAGACAGATGTGCTTGATATATAATTTTAAGTTGAATAATTGTATGCTTTGCTCATATGGAGCTTGAGTGAATTCTGTGCATTGCTACCTTCCACTCCTTTTCTGAGATATTGAGTGAGAGATACTTTTCCCACTGTACTCTTGGATCTTTGAAAGAGAGGGACTGTAAAATGTTTTTATTTATTATGGAGATGCTGTAGAGTCTTCAAGACTGATCAATATTTTTTCTGGCATAGAGATAGTTGGGAGGTGAGGAAATTGGGCAGGTTTTGTTTAACAAAGTTTCTAATTTGAAGGTAGTGAAAAAAATGTGTTGCTGGAAAGTTAAATTTGGAGTGTAATTGTTCATAGGATGCAAAGACATTGTCTATGTACAGATCTCTAAGTGATCTAATTCCAAATGTTTTCCAGACATTAAAAACTATGTACGTTTGAGAGGGTGGAAAAAGGTGGTAATGGTGCAGAGGTGCCATAACTTCTCTATCTTAAAATACTTCCTACATTGGTTCTATATTCTGATTGACTGAAGCACTATTGGGTTGTTAGTATATTGTTGATAACTTTAACATATGGGGTACAAAGCAAGTAATATAAAGAAGTACTGCAGGATTTTATTTCTATTGAGGACCAAGCCTGTGTATGTTCATCTATTTGTGTCCATGTCCAAGTTTTTATAGATTATATATTTGTGGCACAGTAATAAAACTGAAAGTTAGGTAGAGCCATGGCACCTTCCACCTTAGGTCTTTTTGGGAGTTGCCCTTTGGATATGTGGATGTTTTGAATTCCAAATAAATGAGGTTATAGATGCATCTAATTTCTTAAAAAATGATTTATTGATGTATAGCGGAATGTTTTGAAATAGAAAAAGAAGCTTAGGAAGGATATTCATCTTGACAATGTTAATTCTTCCAGCTAAAATGAGATGAAGGGTAGACCATTTAGGTACGTCTTGCTTATTTTTTTCCATTACAGATGGTAAAATTTTGTTGATAAAGAGCTTTATGTTTACTTGTGATGTTTAACCCCTAGGTATTTAAACTGATCTGCAATGATAAAAGAGAAGGTGTGCAGTCTAATATTGTGTACATGAGAATTCACTAGAAAGAGCACACTTTTATTCAAATTAATTCTGAGACCAGAAATCTTTTTAAATTCTGTTAGTGCTTTTAAGACTGTAGGCACAGTATTTTGTGGATCTGATATATACAGTACATATCATCTGCATATAGAGAAATTTTCTGTTTGAGTCTTCTCTGATAATCCCCAGTTGCTTTGGCGATTGCAAAAAGCAGCGGTGACAGGGGGTATCCTTGTCTAGTACCACGTTCTAGTCTGAAGTAGTCTAAATTAATGTTTTTACTACAAACTGAAGCTTCTGAACTGGTATAAAGTAGTTTGATCCATGCACAAATGTTCAGGACAAACCCAAATTTCTCCAAAAACGTAGTTCCATTCAACCATATCAAATGCTTTTTCTGCATCCAACAATAATAATATCTCTGGGGTGAATATATTACATTAAGAGGTGTCGAAGATTGGAAGCTAAGTGTTGGCTTTTGATAAATCCAGTTTGGTCTTGTGATATTACTGAAGGAAGCACTTTCTCAATCCTTCTAGCTACGAATTAGGACAGTATCTTAACATCATTATTCAGAAGTGAAATTGGTCTGTATGATGCACATTGTAATAAGTCCTTATTTTGTTTAGGAAAGACAGTAATTAATGTTTGGTGAAAAATTTGAGGTAGAATTTTATTGTCTCTAGATTCTGTAAATATTGCTAATAAAAGGACACCTTGCTTAATTGAGAATTTTTTGTAAAATTTGGCTGGATAGCCATCAGGGCCTGCTTCTTTCCCACTCTGAAGTGAGTTTATAGCATCTAGTAATTCTGATAGTGCCAGAGGTTTGTCCAATTCCTCTGCACTGAGAGTATCTATTTGTGGTATCTGTAATGCGTCTTTACACTCAGTAGAATATAAGGACTTAGTAGTCTCTAAACATCTGCCTTATATTTTTATGGTCAATGATTTTGTCTCCTAGTAATTTCACTAATTAGCTATGATACCTTCTTGGTTTCCAATTTATTTTTGTGGGAAAGATATGAGATGATCTGTCCTCTTAAGAAAGCCTTCAGGGTTTCCCAGAGTATTCCTGTAGAAACCTCTGAGGATGTATTTGTCTATAAAAAAAAAAAAATTCCTGGATATAAATTCTGTACAGTTCTCGTCTGCTAATAAAAGTGGGATAAAATGCCAGCTGCAAGATGAGTATGTGGGGCATAGTGATTTTAGCTCCATGATCAAAGAGGCGTGGTCAGAGATAACAATAGTGTCATACTTACAAGATTTAAGCGTACACAAGAAATTGTTATCTACAAAGTGATGCACTGGTGAGTAGAAGAAATATGCTCTTGAGTTTGGGTTTAGAAATCTCCAGGGGTCTGATAAGTGTGTAATTGTCTTTGCAGTGTTAGATGTCCTCGCCCCTGTGGCAGGAGACCTATCAAGGTCTGGATTTAAAACATAATTAAAGTCCTCACCCATTATAATTTTATGAGTGTTCATATTGGGAATGGATGTAAATGTGTTTTGGATGAAGTCCCTATCATCCACATTGGGTGCATAGATATTTATCAAAATTACTTTATAGTTAAATAAATTACTCATAACAATCCCATATCTCCCTTCAGGATCAGATGCTACATCTGATACTACAAATGAGATTGTTCTATGTATAAGAATTCCCACACCTCTATTTTTCTTTGTATAGCTGGAATGGAATATATGGCCAGTCCAGTCTTTGTGCAGCCAAAACTGATTCTTGCTTAATAAGTGAGTCTCCTGTAAAAAAAAAAAATATTTTAGCATTTAGACCTGTTAGGTGAGAGAATATTTTCTTTCTCTTTAATTTGTGATTCAGACCTTTAACATTCCAGCTCACAAAGTTAACTGTTTGGCCATTGAGACATTGCTTCTGAGCTTTTGTTGTCATTTTGTAGTCTTAACTTATGTTTCCTGCAGAGGCATTAGCTCTCTTGGAAATGTGTTCTTTTAAAAGTGTGGCATATTAAATAATTAAACAATATCATAATATACCAGAAAAGGCGATATCCCTCCCATAGTGATTACGGCGGTACAAGAATCACATGAGACAAAATATCTTTTAGCTTACATTTACTGACGTTTTACGCGGGTACAGACGGGGAGGCATATGGACAGACTTTTATCCAGGTGGGAAATCTGGATCAACACAGTCAGCCATTTTCTCCGTCCCCACGCTGGGAGGTTTTTCGACAACTCTTTGTGTCGACACAGCCTCGAAGGGTCTGGCTACTGTCCAGACCTTTTATACGGTTCTTCTTCAACTTGCTGGTCCTTTCTGTCTCCAAACAAGGGCTGAATTCCTCTTCCACAAAATACAGAAATATCATAGTGCTTACATGCCGATTCTCATTCTCCCAATAAGGAAAGAAGATTTGTGCTGATAGAGGACAGAAATACCCTAACCTGTGTTTAAGCTGACTATACAAGCCTCCAGTTGTCTTTGGCTATCTAATCCAATGCTTGACTAGCAATTCTAAATGCTGAGCCCCTGTGTGCCACAGTTAACATGCACATGTGAATAAAACTCATAACAGTATTGTCCAGATATAGTGACATAAAGAAAAATGTAGTATAACAAGCCACCCTTTGTCACTGGATCTGTGACAAAAAAACAATACGTGAAAGTTAGATCCACAAAGCAAAAGGTACTTAATCCCCCGTCACAGTGTAGATATGTCAAGTCATTTATGGACATGTAAGATGTAATAGCACTATAGCTTCTGTACCATTCATCTAAAACCAGCATAAACATGGACAAACAGTTACATTTAACATGCTGTTATCAAGTAGTGATCAATGTATCTCATCAATGGTGTTAGTGGAGATTTTTGCCGTTATTTCTTACATAGTCTGTGTTGTGTCTACATATTACTGAATTCATGCAGTGGGTGTCATAGCATCAGATTATATTAGAATCCTATATAGCATCTTGATGGATTACTATTTTTTGGCACTCCTATCATTTCTAGCTTTAATATGTTGCTAGATGTACCCGACCATTTGGTGTCGGATCCCTTTATGAGTTACAATAGTTGTAACATAACACAGATGCTATTCTAGCTTCATTGCTATGATTATTAATTGTTCTTAACTAGTATTATTGCATAATTGTTCATTCACTATCTGTTATCCTCCCCAACTTCACTATCAGATGTTCTATTCCAAGTTAACAATTTACAAGTTCACATCATTGATAAATCATGCATATCCTCATACCTTTGAGCCCTTCTTATAATAGTTTCAAGTATATTCCTAGACTTGCTATATATATATATGCCTTGTCCAACTCAGTGGTTTCTTAACAAAGTCTCTTTCTTGGTGGCTTTGCAGATTGGTAACTTTGCAGATCCGTCTGAACAAAGTGTGACTGCTTCAAGGCACTAAAGTTTGTTGTTACTGGAACAGAAAGTAAACAGTCCTTTTATCATTAGGGAGCTCATAAGATGAACACATAGTGACTGTCACTTTTAGCAGAGGTGCACTTCCCTCTAGGCTTGCACTGTATTCAGTGGTCATTCATGGGAGGCATCAACAGATGTCACATCACCTCAGTGGCTACAGCCTGTCTCTGCCACAGTCCATAAAACTTGTCTTAGTAGTAAAAATGTCTGCTCACATCATGGCATCAAGTTTGAGTACCTGGACTTACACTCTTTCTTTAGCTCTTCACTCTGTTCCCTCTGGAAAAGCAAGTGTTTCTTCACCAGCTATTCTCAGGTATGTGCAGCAGATTAAAAGTCATTAGTGTAGTACAGTCTCTGTAAATCTTCGTTTGTGTATACACCACCTGTTACTTCATTCATAAAACTTTACCACTGAATGGAGAGGCTTTAACCACTAAATTTAGTGGCCAAACTAAACTACTGTACTTGCTAGGCTAACTAAAGAGGGTGCAAGGTAGAGCAAATACATCACATAAAGCAATTATTTCCCAATCATATGTATCATACAAATGCAGCATTATAAATGACAATTCTAGACCCGCAGTTCAGTCTCATAAAATAAAAGCAAGAAATAGAGTAATACATTTAAATTATGCTAGTGACAATGTTTCTTCAGTAGGATCATACATTACACAAAATTAACACATTGCCTCAGTTATCCAAGTGTCTTAACTTATAACAGGATGTTACATACAATGGTTCTAATGTATAACTGAATAATCCATTTAGCTATGTGCATTATCACTGATCATTAACTTAATACATTGATGCAATAACAACTCTTCTTAAAATTAATCACTTACAGAAACAAATCAATACATGTATTTCAGTTGTAATACATTTTGTAATTACTGAAGTGATAATAATAATTTGTCATACATCAAAATATGTAAACCCTCTATACTGTTCTTTCAAAGAACGAAATCAGTCTAGTGTTCATTTGTTTGCATTTTTTCATTAAAACATTTTAACACTTGCACTAAATCAGCATGCAAGAAAATTATTCTAATAGCTGCTGTTCATTAATTTATGATTGATAAATATTCACTATCCTTCGATTAGATTATTTCTAATTGCTCTGCCCAAACTTGCTATTAAGCTATTTTTTTCAAGTTGTATAGAAACATAGTTTGTGTTTTTCATCCGTTGGTCCCTGGATTTGTTGAATCTGGAGAAAAAGAACATCTATAGATTTAAATTAAACTTTTATGCTTATAATACTTTTCATGAAATTCAGATTTCAAAATTCTTCTCTTTAATTGACCATGCTACAAGCTATTCTGAGATTCGTCGAGGTCAATAAGTCATGGCGTTATTTAAACTCTGCATCTGTTTGCAGGCTTCAAAGACACAGACCAGGCACAGATTGTGTTATCAATCACCAATCATGATCACGTATAGATATTCACATGTATTACAATTAACTTTGAATATTATTATATGGGACGTCTCCCATTTCTACAGTTTATTTAACATTCTTAGTCAGCTGACGAACACAGAAAGACAGTACAAATGACATAAACACGCATCTGCCACCACAGACTCTGAATAAAGATAATTTATTCGTCTTTTATTTTATTTTCTAGATTCTAAACTCTGCTTTATGTCCAAGCAGAATTACTTGGCTAAAGCAGAAATTCATTCACTAGAGAACAGACAATCAACCTTCACTCGTTTCAGTAATTTCTGCACACAGTATTTGGCAATTGCTTCATTCTTTCACATGTATTCACATACTCGCGTTCTCTTTTACAACAATACTTCATTCACAGAATAAAGTTCTCGATTTCTAGCACACGTGCTATAAACTCACTCGAGGTTGTGCTTTTTTTGTTTATCTATAGGGTTTCACCATGCAACATACTTAAGCACGTCTTTTCCTTCATGCTTATTATTAATCAAACAACATCTCAGGCCGCAAGCTGATATTACTGAAAATATTAGGAATGCTCCTTACCTCAGTTTCATACGCGCTATTTTCCAGATCATGGAAATTTCGTATAACATCACGACTCAGCCAACAAGGACACAATATTGTCCGTGGCGATCCGTAAAATTCAGCGGCAACAAGAAAAATCCACTCGTGGGGAAATCACGCAGCACAATTTCACAACAAGAAAGTATTCCCAGAAAAAGTTGTGCGGTCACAAAGAATATTCTGACTTAACAAGGAAAACATACATGCTTGAACCTTTATCTCATTTCACCGAGCAAGTGTGCTAACAACTGCGCCACCATACATTCCCTTAAGAGTTCCCAAAATACATAACCTTCATTCATGCACAATCGGGCACATGCTACATATCCGCGAGAACTTGTCTCCCTTATTATTTAGTATTATTAAAAGAGCATTTTTCCTTTAAACTTGATCAGGGTTTAAAAGGAAAAATGTTGTGCACGTTTATAAGTTTTAAACAAAAGTGGAGACATTCTTTTTTGATTTGCTTTAAACCAATTGTCTTATGAGAAACTGCCTCATGTTTTCAAATTCATACTTATCTAAATAATCCCTTCTTAAAACAAAGTTTGGCCAGTACTTACCAGAAGGTACAAAGGCATGTTTCTCATTGTAAGTTTCATCCCTTGTTGTTAGAGCTCTTTTGTATTTTAGCGCTATATGTGTACACCGTTTTACAAATTCTTTTTTAAACATTAGCTAATAACGTAGGTTCGTTATTTAGGGTTATATTTAAAAGGCAATTTAATTATTTCTGTGTGTTTAAACACACGGCAATTTCTTAAAAGTACCAAAATAGATGGGGTTCGCCAAAACCTTTAACCTTTACCCTTGTAGGTAGACTGATAGAAACAGCTGGCGTCTTTTAGACTGCTTGTAACACATGGACGAAGCTTGTATTTTTGCATCGGGTTTCTTGGATGCCATTAAAGATTTCTACAAATTATTTTAGCGATCGTGATTGAGACGTTATGGATTCGATCGCTGTTGATTCGATTTCATTTTTAAGTTTTTTCAGCTCCGCTGGATTATTACGCAAATGGCAAGGTAAGTGCATTACCTACATGTCTGTTTGCCTGCTGCAACTAAATACAATAACGCGCCGTTCTTTATAGCTTTTCAATATTGTTTTCTACTGGCTAGCGATATAATTTATTTATCTAACAGTGTTCCCTATTTCAGCATGTACTTTTCAGGCAGGTTTTGGACTCGTACGGCAGTGCATTGATCTGTGCTGACCCTGTGAGTGCCGTTTCATTTTACTGGACAGCCAGTCTCATGCCATAAGTTTCAATCTTGTTGTTTTCCATTTATTTTGTCTGATTTTAGTCCCACTTATGCGCTGAACTTAAAAGTCCAACCTTAAAAGTCCACTCGCATACCGTAGGTAGCAGACGCTACCACGATTCACCGACAGATGTCGGGTTTTCTTTCCAGCCTCATGCACTGTGCCAATTTTTGACAAGACCGCCTCTTGTCTTTTGATGGGATAAATTAATATCCCTATTCCAATTCGGGCCAGGCATGTTAAGGCAGTTTTAATACTCGGCCAGGAGTCCATGACAGTGCGCGCGACCAATCCCGAAATATATATCCCAAATATTATTACCGAGCCTCCCATTCATCAGTATAAGCATATTTTTAATATATATATAAAATATTATAATTAATATATAATTATTAATGTAGCCACAATCCTGTCGACTACGCCATTATGTTTCCTGCAGAGGCATTAGCTCTCTTGGAAATGTGTTCTTTTAAAATTGTGGCATATTAAATAATTAAACAATATCATAATATACCAGAAAAGGCGATATCCCTCCCATAGTGATTACGGCGGTACAAGAATCACATGAGACAAAATATCTTTTAGCTTACATTTACTGACGTTTTACGCGGGTACAGACGGGGAGGCATATGGACAGACTTTTATCCAGGTGGGAAATCTGGATCAACACAGTCAGCCATTTGCTCCGTCCCCACGCTGGGAGGTTTTTCGACAACTCTTTGTGTCGACACAGCCTCGAAGGGTCTGGCTACTGTCCAGACCTTTTATACGGTTCTTCTTCAACTTGCTGGTCCTTTCTGTCTCCAAACAAGGGCTGAATTCCTCTTCCACAAAATACAGAAATATCATAGTGCTTACATGCCGATTCTCATTCTCCCAATAAGGAAAGAAGATTTGTGCTGATAGAGGACAGAAATACCCTAACCTGTGTTTAAGCTGACTATACAAGCCTCCAGTTGTCTTTGGCTATCTAATCCAATGCTTGGCTAGCAATTCTAACTGCTGAGCCCCTGTGTGCCACAGTTAACATGCACATGTGAATAAAACTCATAACAGTATTGTCCAGATATAGTGACATAAAGAAAAATGTAGTATAACAACTTAAGATAAGACAGCTTTGACCTTAATTTCCAGTTTTCCCAGGAGTTATTGCCATGACGCCTATTGTTATGTTGGCATTTATTATTATAAGGATTAAAAGGATAGGTTAGAGATAGCTTGCTCTCTTTTACTTTCCCCCCAGTCCCCCTGCACTCTCATTTTGTTTCCACACGTGAGGCTGGACCACACTTCACAAAAAGTCCCAATCCTCTGACTTAACTAGAGACAAAGCATGTTCAAAACAAATCAAGCCCCTCAGCAGCGACATATAAGGATTAAAATAGAGATATCTATTGACAATATTGTCCAATTACTTTAAGTATAAAATATAATCTTAAACAGTCTTGAGAGGGGAATGATGTTAAACAGTAGCCCTGGATAAGAATAGTAAGCCTTATTACAATAAAGCAAGGGTGTGATGTTAAGCAGTCTTCTTAAAAAAAACAAAAGTAAATACATTTACACATACATACATATATGCATATTACTGTAATGAAAGAATAAACAAAAAGTGGCCAAGAAGGGAAAAGGATGTATAATTATGGTACCAGCATCATTGCAAGTGGATCAAACAGCCGGTATGATCTTCTTTGCCATGCAAGGACAGGATGCCACTCATGATCGTATTTCAAAACATTTTCGGGATCAGTTTTCGTTGCTCTTTTTCAGCTTCCTCCGTAGATGTAAAAAAGTAGAGCTTGCCTTGAATGTCCGCTTTCAGTTTGGCAGGATACAAGAGGCTGTATTTGATCTTGGCTTTCCATAAGCGCTGTTTAATGTTGTAAATAGTGACATGTTTAGCAGCTGTTGAGGGTGAGAAGTCAGGGATAATACGAATGTGGTTATTTTCAAATATAATCTCATGACAACGTGGAAGGCAAGGCCATTTTCAGTTTCAATGAATCTTCTGCAATCGACAAGCTATTGTGACCTGACTCACTTGCACATTTGCTCCCACTTTCAGTCTTGGCTGGAGATGATACAGCAGCACCAGGTCCTGGGAAATCTGTACTTTTGCCTGTCTGTTTCAGGTCAGTCTCTGCAAGGCCGCACCTTGAGCTTGGACTTGATGCCTGTCTAGGTTTGGATGAAACTTTAGCTTTCTTTTTCGTTTCTTCCTGAGCCCCTTTCCTGCTAGTCATGTCTATATATGCTTGCATATACTGTAAATGAATCCCCTGGGATTGAGTAAAAACAGGATACCCCAGGATGATTACAAATGAGAGAAAAAATAACACAGCTGCTAACGGAGTTCCGCTTCAGATGTCCATCTCTTAACGAGACCAATTTTTATACAATAAACACATTTAATAAAGCAGTTATAGACTTGGTTTGATATCCTTTTGTTTTAAACTTTGTTAGTTTAAAAGATTGCTTTATGTTTATATTTACAGTGACAGTACAGATTTAGGCTATACTAAATTCATTTTGAATGTGTGCTATAAAGCTGGAACTCAAACTTTTCAGCATTTCTGATTAAAAAAAAAAAAAAAAACTGACAGAAGTTTGATATCATTTAGCTCAGCAACGTCTTACAGAGCTACCAAGAGGACATAATTTGTTCTGGAGAATGTCATGTAAGAAAATGAAGGTCTTCAACAAATTAACTGAAGTTGTTGAATCCTGGAATGGAGTCAGAGGTACAAACTATACTTTGTGCACAAGAGACTAGGCAGTACTCTTCAATAGGGAACACTTTGCAGGCCTTCAGCAAGGCCAGGTTATATTCCTGCATAAAGCCTTGTGGTATCAGGGATTCCTGAAAGTGAGTGCAATTCACCTCAAATTATTTTCCAAGCCATAATAATATGTTAATAGTCATGTCTTTGCCCTATTTACTTTAGTATCAGCAGGAGAAAGGTAGGATTAGTAATTTCAAACATATATTTCATAATACACCAATCATTAATAAATAAAACATCATAAATCATAGCCCATAATGCAAATGCTGTCCTCACTGTTTCATGGTGTGCCAGATGTCCATGGCAGATTAAAATGTTGCAAGTTTTTATGAATAGCATGGCTCAGTGGAGGCTCTGGTTGGGGTTCTTGAGAGACTGAGTGAAGACTCTGAATGTCTGGGATTGCAAGAGTCCTGGATAAAAAACAAGATCCAGTCCTTTAATGACCTCTTGGACACAGCCATCAGCATTGCATCTGTCTGCGAAGAAAGTGCCGTCCTTGCCGAGAGGTTTACTTTCCTTGGTGGTGGCATTCATGTCTCTGGTGACTCTTCCTGTGAAGTCAGTAGATGGGTTGGGAGAGCATGGGGAGTCATGAGGTTGCTGGAAATGGGTATGTGGCACTACTGATAGCTATGCAAAAGGATGAAGGTCCAAGTCTTTAGAGTCCTGGTGCACCTTATTTAGCTATATGGTTGCGAGACATGATCCAGTGACCTGAGACGAAGGCTGGACTCCTTTAATACTGTGTCTCTCCTTGGGTAACAGCTGGTTTGACATTGTGTTGAGCGAGTGTTTGCTCATTGAGTCCCAAATGAGGCATACTACCTGCATTGTGAGGAAACGTCAGTTATGGAACTACAGCCATGTGGTGCAATTCCCAGAGGGTAGGTAGATAGATAGATAGATACTTTATTAATCCCAAGGGGAAATTCACATAATCCAGCAGCAGCATACTGATACAAAAAAACAATATTAAATTAAAGAGTAATAAAAATGCAGGTAAAAACAGACAATAACTTTGGATAATGTTAACATTTACACCCCATGAGTGGAATTGAAGAGTGGCATGGTATGGGGGATGAACGATCTCGTCAGTCTGTCAGTAGAGCAGGACAGTGACAGCAGTCTGTCGCTGAAGCTGCTCCTCTGCCTGGAGATGACACTGTTCAGTGGATACAGTGGATTCTCCATGATTGACAGGAGCCTGCTCAGTGCCCATCGCTCTGCCACGGATGTTAAACTGTCCAGCTTCATTCCTACAATAGAGCCTGTCTTCCTCACAAGTTTGTCCAGGTGTGAGATGTCTTTCTTCTTTATGCTGCCTTATGAGCACACCACCGCATAGAAGAGGGTACTCACCACAACCGTCTGGTAGAACATCTGCAGCATCTTATTGCAGAAGTTTATGGACGCCAGCTTTCTAAAGAAGTATAGTCGGGTCTGACCTTTCTTACACAGAGCATCAGTATTGGCAGTCCAGTCCAATTTATCATCTAGCTGAACTCCCAGGTATTTATAGGTCTGTACCCTCACGGGGTCAATGAGGGGCCTGGGCCTCCTAAAATCCACCACCAGTTCCTTGGTCTTGCTGGTGTTCAGGTGTAAGTGGTTTGAGTTGCACCATTTAGCAAAGGCCTTGATTAGCTTCCTATACTTCTCCTCCTGCCCATGATAGCAGTGTCATCAGCGAACTTTTGAACATGGCAGGAGTTGTATTGTAAGTCTGATGTATATAGGCTAAACAGGACCGGAGAAAGTACAGTCCCCTGCGGCGCTCCTGTGTTTCTGACCACAATGTCAGACCTGTAGTTCCCGAGACGCACATACTGAGGTCTGTCTGTAAGATAGTCCACGATCCTTGCCACCAGGTGTGAATCTACTTCCATCTCTGTCAGCTTGTCCCTAAGGAGCAGAGGTTGGATGGTTGAAGGCTCTAGAGAAGTCCAGAAACATAATTTTTGCAGCATCACTGCCTCTATCTAAGTGGGAGAGGGATTGTGTTGCATATAGATGATGGCATCCTCCGCTCCCACCTTCTCCTGGTATGCGAACTGCAGAGGGTCAAGGGCATGGCGGACTTGTGGCCTCAGGTGGTGAATCAGCAGCTGCTCCATGGTTTTTCATCACATGTGACGTCAGAGCGACAGGCCGGAAGTCATTCAGCTCACTAG
The DNA here is from genome assembly GCF_016835505.1 of Polypterus senegalus. Classification (NCBI taxonomy): domain Eukaryota; kingdom Metazoa; phylum Chordata; class Cladistia; order Polypteriformes; family Polypteridae; genus Polypterus; species Polypterus senegalus. The sequence goes on along the minus strand of NC_053169.1, from coordinate 65,507,749 downwards.
GACGTCATACCTTTGGGACTGGGGTGATACAAGATGTTTTCCAAAGCCTCGGGACTCTCCCCTGTTCCAGGCTCTGGTTGAAGATGTGCTGTAGAGGACTCCCCAGCTCCAGCTCACAGGTGATACTCCATCTGGACCCGCTGCTTTGCTGGCTCGAAGTCTCCTCAGCTCTCTGCTCACCTGCGCTGCTGTAATTGTGGGTGGAGATGTCTCTCCTATGCTGGTATCAGCAGAAGGATGATTGGAGGATGCAGTACTCCAAGGTGAGAGTGGGTTAGGGTGGTCAAATCTGTTAAAAAAGCTGTTCATTTGGTTTGCCCTCTCCACGTCTCTCTCGATGGTGGCACCCTGCTTCGAGATGCAGCCAGTGATGATCTTCATCCCATCCCACACTTCCTTCATGCTGTTATTCTGCAACTTCTGCTCCAGCTTCCTTCTGTACTGTTCCTTTGCCGCCCTGAGCTGGACTCGGAGTTCCTTCTCCAAGCGCTTGAGCTCATGCTGATTGCCGCCTTTAAAAGCCCTTTTCTTCTGGTTCAAAAGGCCCTTGATGTCACTTGTAATCCATTGCTTGTTGTTAGCATAGCAGCGTACTGTTCTTACAGGAACTACAATGTCCATACAGAAGTTGATGTAATCAGTAGTGCAGTCAACAACCTCCTCAATGTTCTCACTCTGTGATCCCTGCAGGATATCCCAGTCCGTAGTTCTAAAGCAGTCTCTCATAGCCTGCTCTGCCTCAAGGGATCACTTCCTGAATGAGCATGTGGTTGTAGGTAGCTCCCTCACTCTTGGTTTGTAGTGAGGCTGAAGCAGAACCAGGTTATGATCTGCTTTCCCAAGCGCAGGCAGCCGGGTGGCGCTGTATGTGTCTTTAACGTTTGCATACAGTAGGTCAATAGTCCTATTTCCCCGGGTGTTACAATCCACATACTGGGAGAAGGCAGGTAATGTTTTGTCCAGCGTTACATGGTTAAAGTCTCCAGCGATTAGCACAAGCGCCTCATGGTGCTGCGTTTGTAATTCAGCAACTGGATGACAGTTAGAATGGATGATATCACTCGCTATCTCCGCGTTTGCTTGAGGGGGGATGTAAACAATAACAACAATCACATGTCCAAACTCTCTGGGCAAGTAATACGCAAATATGCAACGCAAACTTATGGCCAACAGTTCGATGTCCCTGCAGCAAGTGGAGATTTTAACGTTTACGTGTCCAGAGTTGCACCATCTTGTATTGACATACAGTGCGACTCCTCCTCCTTTCTGCTTCCCACAGGTACTTGCGTCTCTGTCTGCTCTAACTGTGCTAAACCCGGGTAGCTCCACGTTAGCATCTGGGATGGTAGTTTTTAGCCACATTTCACTAAAACACCACAAACTGCATTCTCTGTAGGTCCTGACATTTTTCACCAGTGCAGCCAGTTCGTCGATCTTATTTTGTGATCCAGCTTGCAGGATTCTCATTGTTGAGGACCCAAGGGGCTGGACTAGACAAAGGGGACACCCACGTAACACTTGGCTGCAGTAGATACAGGGTCAATTCTGGAAGGTGGGACTGGACTACGTGGCTGCCTGGAGGCTGCCAACCAGTACACCGAGCTGTTTTGTCATGTGGTGGGTGCGGCAACACGCTATACCAGTGCATGCTCCCCAACCTGACCTGACCTGATGTTTCTTGATGTTTCATGAGTGTAGGTGTGTGCAGGACAGATGGGTGGACACAGAGTGCATAACAGGGGAATGGGCTGATTAATCCTTCATGTGCATGAGAGTAATAGGCGCAGACATTCCTCATTAGTGCTTAGTGGATCTTTAAGGAAGGCCTCTTTATTCACAAGCATATAAAAGGTCTAGGTAGGTCAGTGAAGGCAGAAGAAGAAAAAACAAGGAAATGAGAGAGCACAATTGGGCAGATAACCCAGTGTAAGAGAAAGTAAGGAATCCAGTCCGAGATGCCCTATGGTGGAACAAATGTTGTGTCATTTCAGGGGCTGATCAGACCTGCTGAGTGAGAGGAGCAGAGGCTGTCACGGGTTGTGGGACATTACTGTGTTGACCAAAAGCAGTAGCAGGAGGAAGCTGGGTCTACTGAATCACAGTGAGTACCAATGGAGGGTTTTAGGCAAAAGAGCCAGAAATGGGACCAAGTTTGTTGGTGTCAAACAGACACATAAAGTGTGTTTGAAGACAGAGTGAATGAGGTTTTTATTATTGAAAATTCAATTTTTTTTACTGCACCACACTTTTAGACACCGTTTGTTGCCTTTTGCCACTAATAAACATACACTTCTGCATAGTAAAGTATGGTGTATTCACTTGCCCTAGTCAGTGTTTGGTTACAAAACTACAAAATGCTGCAATAAATGGAAGGTGCCCATGGATCATCACACTCATGTGTGACTCACACTTTGTGTCTTTGCCAGAGATATTAAAATATAGTTCATGGGCAAGTACCACCCAATATATGTCTAGTCAGGCTCCTGGAATACATAAAGTGTATTGATTCTAGGAATATGTTGCAGAGACATCAGCTAAACCCAAAGAATTACCCAGGCCAGGGAATGTAGAGGTGATATTTTAGGAAAATCTATTGCTTCTTCCAGAATGTATAATTGTGGTGTGATGATTATTGACTGTCTTTTGTGAGCTGTGCACATCACAGGCAGCAGCCTGGTTGAATTAATGCAAAAAAATGTTTGACCAGATGTTCACTTCAGTACATGAACATGTATACTCTACATGAATATATACATTGAGGAATGATGCAAGATGCAATGTGAATTTGTGACAGTTCTGTTTGTTTGAAAAAGTACTGAACACTTTTTCAAGATTTTTTTCATATGGTTTATTTCCAAGTATGCTTTTTGAGACACTGGACCACATTTTGTATTGTTTTTCTTATTATTAATATTATTTTTGATAAACATTATTTGTACCATTTCTATCACGATCTTTGTTTTCTCAGAGTGCTGCCACTTTTAATTATTGTGATGACATGTTAGTTGTTATGGAGCGTGCCTCAGGAAGTAATGAAATTAATTTAATTGCTATAAAAAGATACACATTAGTCACATTATCATCCAAGTTCATGGATAATCTTTTGCTTATGTTTTTTATGTACTTTAGATTTTCAAGTTCCTGATGTTGTTTCTGTACTCTGTACTATGATTCCTTGTTTGTGACAAATGATCGTTTTTTGATTTTGGCTTTGGTTAACATTTCCTCTTCAAGTCATTCTCTGTACTTAGACAGCCCTTCCTTGCATGAGGCTTAACAAATAATGCTCACCAAACAGCATTAACAATAGAATTACCAGAGCCTATGAGAAAACTCTTAAATCCAGCCCACCTTAAATCCTTTCTCATCTCTCCGTCAGCATCTTTTGTCCTGTAAATGTGTCGATAAGCAGCAAGCAGCCTGCTATCCCATCCCCCCGCCCACCACCGCAGTTCAATTCGCAAAGAAGTTTCTCAGTGCTCAGTGTTTATCTTCGAGTGGAGTGTTGGAGCTTTATAAGGTAAAAAAGTACATTGTCATTTGGAATTCATACATTTCATGTGTGTTCAGTGTCATCAACAATCTATGTAAAAACGTTGTTAACACAGAAACGTTTTCATGTTGTAGTAATAATTGACAAAATGTAGACATGAAATATATAATGTGTGAAGCCTGAAATACAAATATGAAATATACACTTTCACAAAAGGTACAAGTATAACAAAACAAGTGCACTTTTATTCAAGAATTTAACCGAAGAAAAAAGAAAGCAGGTTACGGTAGGCAGTTGATATGACAACTTGCGTGGTGCAATTTACAATTAACAATTTTCAGCAACTGCCCTTTTTTGTCAAAAGTTCTTCAGCTTGTTGTAGCCTCCTGACTTACTAATTCCTTATTTCCAGTAATTTGATTGAACCCTTCCAGTCTGGTTTCAGAGTACAGCACAGCTGTGAAACTTCTCTGCTCAGGGTAACCAAAGATTTGCTTATGGTAGCAGACTCTGGGAAGGACAGCATATAAATTCTGTTAGATCTCAGTGCTGCATCTGACACTGTCAGACATGACATTCTACTGCCCAGAATGAAGAACACTCTGGGTATTTCTGGTACTGCCCTCTATTAGTTTAAGTCTTATCTAACTGATAGGCAAGAATTTAGTCTTAGCAAAGGCAGATCCAGATCAGCATCAATCACACAAGGAGTTCCTCAGGGCTCTGTCCTCAGCCCTTTCCTCTTCTGTATCTATATGCTTGCCCTTGGCTGTATCATTCATAGCTATGGACTGGGCTATCATTTTTATGCAGATAATACTCAACTCTATTTCAATGTTAAGAGCAAAACTTCATCACAGCTTTCACAGCTCACGTCTTGCCTCAATACAATTAAAACCTGGATGGAGCATAACTTTTTAAAATTAAACTGCGATCAAACTGAACTCCTGCAAATTGGAACTAAAACACAACTTAAGAAAATGTGCTCATTTTCAATCACTCTTGACCATTATCTTGTCAGACCTTCTTCAAAATACAAGGAATCTCTGTGTCATTTTTTTATTCCTTCCTTTGTCACTCCATCCACATAAACCACACTTTCTTACTTTCGCCTCGGTAACATATTCTGTGTTCACTTATTCCTGTTGTTTTCTAATGCTGACAAACTTGTCCATACTTTTAATCACATCCTACACTGATTATTGTTATTCCCTACTAGCGGGTGTTTCTCCTAATCTTATATTACAGCTCCAGTTGAATAAAAACTAAAAAGCTCTGCTTGCACGGGACTACATCAGTGACCTTCTAAATCACTATGCTCCTGTTTGCCCAATACGGTCCACTGATTCTGGTAATCTTGTTGTGCCTCACACTAACCTGCACTCTATGGGTGACAGGGCTTTCAGCTCCATAGCACCCAGACTTTAGAATGACATCCCGAAATTAATTAGATCAGCTGACTCCATTCATTCTTTTAAAAAACAACTTTAAACTTATCTGTTTAGAAAGGCTGTTAACATAACTTAACACTCTGTCCCTTCCTTCAGTTTACCTCTCTGTCCAGATACATAGCATAATCTGTGCTGGTGTTATATCACAAATTATGCGATTTGTTTAGACATTTCTTTTAGTATTGAACTTAATATTTTACTCTGGTTTATTTTTTTTTCTTTGATTCTATTTAATGATTTGTACATCCTGTATTTATCTGTTTAGTGTTCTATGGAAAAAATATGTGTATCCAATGTTACATATACCCTGCTGTTTAAATAAGCACCTTGAGCATGAGAATGGTACTATATAAATAACATGTATTATTATTATTATTATTACAGGAATAATATCCCATTAACTGCAGTGTACAATATTTATTATCGCACTGTACCTTTTGAAAAAAAGCAACCAAAATAATGTGAAATGAGGAAAAAAAGAAACAAATTAAGCAGACAGGTATCAGCATTGAAAGTATGGGGTCAATGTGTGTGGGATGAGATGTCACAAGAGGTAATCTGATAGAAGTGAGAGGTTCCAATGGAGGGTAGAGGTGTCAAAAGTAATGTAAGAAAACAGCTTAGGATAGAAAAAAACACATGCTTACAAAAACAATGATGGCAGCACAGACAAAATGGAGGTTGTGAGGATAACTGGGGTTTAAAACAATACTTGGGCAATTCTGGATGTGTAAATCTTTAATTCAGTTTGCAAGCTAAATAAAAACAGCATCATGAACCATTAGAAGGTGCAGTGACCTGGTAGTATGTACAGTTGCTTTATAGGACTTTCTACAACTTTAGTTTTGGGGAAAGATCAAATAGGATGTAAAGGTGACCAGAATTAAATTTATAGAAATGTTTACATAGTTTTTTGGAATTAGGATGTTAAGATCAACTAACTGACACACAATGATGCATTAATACAGATTTTACCAAGCTGTACATGGAGTAGGGTAATAACCACAAAATAAGCAGTACCAGAAAGTCACATCCAGCAGCTATAATACATAAATCAGGACACCTCGGACAAAAATCTCCATCATATGATATGTAATTATTCCACTAATGCCAACTCACTGTTATTAAAAAAGTGACAGGCTACAGTATAGATCGACCAGGAGGCTTAGTTGAATTATTGCAAAGCAGCCTGACAAAAATTACAAATCAAAAATTCATCCTTCATTGATTTTGTTAAAGGTATCTAAAGCATGTACTCTGCAGTTCGCATACCAGGAGAAAGTGGGAGCAGAGGATGCCATCATCTGTATGCTACACCGATCCCTATCCCACTTGGACAGAGGCAGTGGTACTGTGAGAATTATGTTTCTGGACTTCTCTAGCATCTTCAACACCATCCAACCTCGGCTCCTTAGGGACAAGCTGACAGAGATAGGAGTAGATTCATACCTGATGGCATGGATCATGGACTATCTTACAGACAGACCTCAGTATGTGCGTCTCGGGAACTACAGGTCTGACAATGTGGTCAGCAACACAGGAGTGCCGCAAAGGACTGTACTTTCTCCGGTCCTGTTCAGCCTGTATACATCTGAATTCCAATACAACTTGGAGTCATGCCACGTGCAAAAGTTCACTGATGACACTAGTATCGTAGGCTGTATCAGGAGTGGGCAGGAGGATGAGTATAGGAACCTAATCAAGGACTTTGTTAAATGGTGCGACTCAAACCACTTACAACTGAACACCAGAAAAACCAAGGAGGTGGTGGTGGATTTTAGGAGGACAAGGCCCCTCATGGACCCCGTGATTATCAGAGGTGACTATGTGCAGAGGGTGCAGACCTATAAATATCTGGGAGTGCAGCTGGATGACAAATTGGACTGGACTGCCAATATTGATGCTCTGTGGAAGAGAGGACAGAGCCAACTATACTTCCTTAGAAGGCTGGTGTCCTTCAGCATTTGCAATAAGATGCTGCAGATGTTCTATCAGACGGTTGTGGCGAGCACCCTCTTCTATGTGGTGGTGTGCTGGGGAGGCAGCATAAAGAAGAGGGACGTCTTACACCTGGACAAACTTGTGAGGAAGGCAGGCTCTATTGTAGGCACGGAGCTGGACAGTTTGACATCTGAGGCAGAGCGACAGGTGCTGAGCAGGCACCTGTCAATCATGGAGAATCCACTACATCCACTGAACAGTATCATCTCCAGACAGAGGAGCAGCTTCAGCGATAGACTGCTGTCACTGTCCTGCTCCACCGACAGACTGAGGAGATCGTCCCCCCCCCCACACTATACGACTCTTCAGTTCCACCCGGGGGGATAAATGTTAACATTATACAAAGTAATTGTCAGTTATACCTGCATTTTTATCACTCTTCAATTTAATATTGTTTTTTATCAGTATGCTGCTGCTGGAGTATGTGAATTTCCCCTTGGTATTAATAAAGTATCTATCTATCTATCTATTAGCAGAAAATTGGGTAATTGAGAAATGAATTAATTAGTTTAGCCATTGTAACAAGAATGAGTCTCCAGACATTATAAAGTTTTGGGGCAGCCACCCGTATATAATATATCCTAGCTGCAAAAAGTTTGAAATAATTGAACAGTGATATTCACAAGATTGAGTGCAAAACAGAACTGAATATTTGGAGGTAAGATGGCAGTTTTAAGGGCTGGGGAAGGAAATGATGTGATCTATACTGGAACCGGAAATGACGTCGTCAGAGGTGCCACAGCTGGAAGTGATGTCATCAAAGGTGCCGGAACCTGGTGAGATTACCTGGAAATGGTCTGCAAGAAACTGAGAGAGACAGTCGGCACACTCTACCACTCCCTGGTCTGGTGTAGTATTACAGCTACCCAGGCCTGTTAGCTGTCTCCTACTCGCACATGTGTGACAAGACCCCCCCCCATAGCCCAGACCCGCCAGGTTGGGCGACATGTACCCCGAGGTCGTGAGAACGAGAAAGGGCATCGGCGTTAGAATGAAGAGAGCCCTTACGATGAATAAGTGAATACTTATATGTTTGTAGGTCAAGAATCCACCTGTTGCCCCTAGGATTCGACTCTTTATGTAGGGCCATCCACTGTAAGGGTGCATGATCTGTCACAAGAGTAAATTCCCGACCCAAGAGGTAGTACCTCAACTGGGTAATCGCCCATTTAATCGCAAGTGCCTCCCGTTCCACTGCCACATACCTGGTCTCCCAATCCAGCAGTTTCCGGCTGAGGTACATGACGGGGTGTTCTACACCATCAACCTTTTGGATCCAAGGAGAAATTCACATACTCCAGCAGCATACTGATAAAAACAATATTAATTAAAGAGCAATAACAGCACAAATTATTAGAAGAGATTCTTGATTTAAATAAACTGTATTGACGTGCTGATTAAAACTGAGGGGATTCTCATTTTCTAAAAGCAGCATAAAGTGGATAATATTACTATTTGAAACAGATGACTGTTAGTCCCTAAGCATACTAATACTTAAAAGTGAAGACAGGCACAGCTTGTGCATTGTGAGATGCCACAAGAATGATATGGAAGCCTAGAACTTGTCAGATAGTCAGAAACATCAAACGCTGTGATATTTTCAATTGGGTGAAGACAACAGTGGAACTTCAAAATGTCACCAGTATGCAATGCCACAAACACCTGAAAGTAAGTGGAAAGGAAGCAAAAGGTGTTTTCAGAACCTTTGAACCCTAAAAACACAAATACACCGATACCTCAATTAGATGGGAGTTGTAAAATTTCTGGATCTCTTACTCAGGAGTTCAGTCTGCTAAATTAATGGAAGAATCTCAAAATTCTCTGTGATAATACTCAAGCTCTTAAATCCTTAGTGGAAAAACACACTCCATGACTCACTTCGTAACTGAATCTTTACAAAGCACTGGCTTTACTTTACTCATTATATACTCTATTCCTGATATTTTTAGGTCCTTGACATCTTGATTGATAATGAGCACACAAAATGGTTAAAAGAAATAAACACTTGCCATCAGTGCACTACCTTAGCCTTATAGTTAGTCACATATGCTTTAATATTATACTCCACATCTTTGTTTACAGTTGCCCTCTGGAAGTGTTGGAAGACAAACTCTTTAGCCTGCTTAAACCATAATGTTCTGTCACTAAGGATTCATCACCTTATCAAATCATTTTGCAGGGTACAGTGGGGGATGATGTGTTACCATGTCCTCTAGCCAGGATATTCTCCAAATCCAGCACTATAGGAATAAGATTCTGTAATGCAAATTAAGAGTGGGTAAACATTGCTAAGATCTTAACCCTACATTTAACCTGTTTATTTACTTATAGTATTGCTGGGACAGTAGAGACACGTTCATGATCACCTATTAGCTAAATCACAATCCATAAAGAATGCTGACTAAAAAATAAAGGTCACCAAGCATCCTCAAGGTCAAACCTTTCTGAGATATTTGATAAGGCATTTTTGATTGTAAATAAAACCAATAATTTGAAGCCTGACACTTTCCAGCCAATGATACCCTTCTCCTTTTTTTTGGAACATTAGAACACTCTAGATGAGAACAGGCCATTCAGCCCAACAAAGCTCGCCAGTCCTATCCACTTATTTCTTCCAAAAAAACATCAAGTCGAGTTTTTAAAGTCCCTAAAGTTTTACTGTCTACCACACTACTTGGTATCTTATTCCAAGTGTCTATCATTCTTTGTGCAAAGAACATTTCCCCAATGTTTGTGCGAAATTTACCCTTTACCCCGTGTTCTTGATGAACTCATTTTAAAATAACAGTCTCAACCCACTGTACCAATTCCCTTCATAATTTTAAACACTTCAATCATATCACCTCTTAATCTTCTTTTGTTTAAACTCTATAGGCTCTTTTAATCTTTCCTCATAATTCAAACCCTGTAGCCCTGGAATCAGCCCAGTCGCTCTTCTCTGGACCTGTTTTAGTGCTGCTATGTCCTTTTTGTAGCCTGATGACCAAAACTGCACACAGGACTCCAGATGAAGCCTCACCAGTGCATTATAAAGGTTGAGCATACCCTTCTTGGACTTGTACTCCACACATCGTGCTATATAACCTAACATTCTGTTTGCCTTCTTAAAGGCTTCTGAACACTGACAGGAAGTTGATAGCTTATAGTCCACTATGACTCTTAAATCCTTCTCATAAGGTGTACTCTTGATTTTCAGGCTGCCCATTGTGTATTCAAACCTAATATTTTTACTTCATATGTGTAATACTTTACATTTACTGACATTAAATTTCATCTGCCATAAATGTGCCCAAGCCTGTATGCTATGCAAGTCCTTCTGTAGTGATATAACGGATTCCAAATTATCTGCTAATCCACCTATCTTGGAATCATCTGCAAACTTTACCAACTTGTTACTTATATTCCTATCTAAATCTTTTATATATATTAAAATAGCAGCAGCACTAGCACTGACCTCTGTGGAACACCACTCTTACCATCAGCCAATTCTGATGAGGTTCCTCGCACCATCACCCTCTGCTTCCTGTGTCTGAGCCAATTCTGCACCCATCTACAAACAGCACCATGAACTCCCACTTCTTTTAATTTGATGCCCAACCTCGCATGTGGCACCTTATCAAATGCTTTCTGAAAGTCCAGATAAATAATATCATATGCTCCACTTTGATCGTATCCTCTTGTTGCCTCATCATAGAATTCCAGCATGTTAGTAAAACACAACCTCCCTCTTCTGAACCCATGCTGACTGTTCTTAATAACTCCTGTCCTTGCCAGGTGTTGCTCAATCTTATCCTTAATAATTCCTTCCATTAATTTTCCTGTGATGCATGTTAAGCTTACTGGCCTATAGTTGCTTGGATCTGCCCTGACACCCTTTTTATATGATGGAATGATATTTGCCATTATCCAGTCCTTCACAATCTCTCCAGTGCGCAATGACTTCCGAAAAATGTGTCAAAGGTTTATATATGTACTCACTAGTCTCCTTAAGAACTCGAGGATAAATATTATCTGGTCCTGGTGATTAGTTTGATTTCAGTTTATTTAATCTGAGCAATACATACTTCTCTTTCCAAATCCCTCAGTACCTCCTTAGTAGTCCTGTTTACCTCTGAGAGGTTATCCACTTGCTCACTTGTGAACACCTCAGAAAAATTTAAGTTTGTAGCGGAGCTACATAGCAATAGTGTTTTCAATGTTTGTACTGAATGCTTTATGTTTCCATCATCCTGTTTGCTGTTTATAATGTGTGTGTCAGTGAATGTCATCCCCGTAAATACAGGGGGGGCGGATGATGGAGAGAGACCGCAGCCCCAAGATGGAAAACACCTGTTTACAATGGTTTTGATGGACTGATATGACTACCTTTTCCTTACTCTACATCAGCTCATACTAGATTTCTTTTTTAGCCATGATTATCCTAGTGTTATGTTTCAGCCAGGGCTTTTTCCTTGACTTCCATTTACTTTACTGTTCTATGTCTTTTTTATTTTGTTATGTGTATATTTAATTTGGTATTGATGTGTAGTGTATTGTCCCTCATGCTACACTGACCCAGGAAATAGATTTTGGTAGAGTTTAATTTACGTTTCTTTTAACACTTTACATTGCATCCATAATTGCACTGTATCTACTATGTAATTACCTGTATAAGTACAGTGTAACTATGAGTTATTACTCTGTACTTACTGTGTAATACAAAGTAACGCTATAGTTAATTACTCAGTTGTCATTGTTTTTCCACAGTTTATATAATTACAATGTAACAATTTATCACTGATCCAAAAACAAATGTACTTACATAGTTACGATGTATCTGTACTTTCAAAATGTAATAAACATCAGGGTATGTAATTACAGCTACGTAACAGACTTTCCATGGTCTGGGCCATTTTAATGGAGATTTGCAGTGATTTCGATGATATTTCAAGATCTGTTTTAAACTCTATTTTTAGCTAGTTTGAACAAAACAAAACATATTTTTTTGTTTTGTTTTTATTATAAATGGGTTTCCTTTTCCTAGAAAGGCATTTTGAAATTTTTGGGACATCTAGAGTATTTTTTGAACTTTCAAGCCAGTTTTTTCAAATGTCATCCTAATCAGGCTTCATCCTGCAGATTTTAGTTGGGGTGGAGCAACATTGGATAGGCCAGTGGTGGACCTTGCCTACTTTGGTGGCTTATTTTTGGGGCCTCAAATTCTTTTCAATCCAACTGATGACACCTATGTTTATCCCAACAAGAAACAAAGTTTATACAGTTTGCAGAGTAACTGATTTCATTGTTGTTAGTGTTGAGTAACATTGCAAATAACTGCTACTGTATCTTTTTGGCAGCATTTTTAATTTTTTGTGGACCTTGCAACTTACCCCTCTGCTCCTTTGCTCGTTAATGACAATGTGAACATGTGGTAAAATAAGGTCCATGGCTGATTGCCTTTTTAAATAAATAATCACCACACTCGCAGCTTTAAGGAGGGGTTGTGGTAGTGTGGCGGGAATGGTTCCTGGGGGCAATGTGGCATGGACGTTTACGGACTTAAGTGCATAGGTACGGAGTCTCCTGTGGCCGTAATTGATGCTGCGAGCTGCTGATCACCACACCTGTGCCACATCCCCATATAAAAAGAAGAAGTGAGAGTGTGGTAGGGAGGGAAAAAAAAAGGAAAGACACGGATGTAGGAAGAAGGCAGAAACTGATAAAATCTGGTGTGGGAGCGAGCAAGCAAGTGAGCAGGTTAGCTAGAGAATGCAGGCAGCTGGAAGGAGACCCAGGAAAACAGTTTGGCTGACACTCAGTGGCAGTAAGAATTGGTTGCTCCAGATGAACAGTTCAGAGGAGCTGGTGTGACTGGAAGTGTGGACGACTCACCACATAAAGCCAGGTTGGCAGTGGGAGTTGAGGAGGCTCGGGAGGGAGAGCCACAGTGTGAGCACCCTGGTTGCTAGAGACCAGAGTTTCGGCCTGGTGAGGAAGCTGTACATGGCCAAGGGACAGAAGGCAACCAGACCAGAGGAAGGTCTGCTGCACTGGCATATAGGCCGACTCCCCTTTTAGAAGGCCTGTATGGGAGAAGCAGGGGAGCCGCCAGTTAAGGGGAGAAGGCACCTGGTTTTCAAAAAGGGATTGTTGATTTTAACTTCGTTGGATTTTTAAGCTTCACTTTTCACCTTGTTTTTAAGGATTATTGATTATCGGATTATCTTTGAGCACTGAGCTATTTACACTGTTTTGTTTTTAATAAAAGCACTTTTGCATTTTGGGCGGCATGGTGGCACAGTAGTAGCGCTTCTGTCTCACAGCTAGGAGGCCTGGGTTCACTTCCCAGGTCCTCCCTGCGTGGAGTTTACATGTTCTCCCTGTGTCTCTGTGGGTTTCCTCTGGGTGTTCCGGTTTCCTCCCACAGTCCAAAGACATGCAGGTTAGGTGTATTGGCGATCCTAAATTGTCCCTAGTGTGTGTGCTTGGTGTGTGGGTATGTATGTATGTACCCTGCGGTGGGCTGGCACCCTGCCCAGGGATTTGTTCCTGCCTTGCGCCCTTTTCTGGCTGGGATTGGCTCCAGCAGACCCCTGTGACCCTGTGTTAGGATTTAGTGGGTTGGATAATGGACTGACTGACTTTTGCATTTTGCACCTTCCCCTTGCTTCATGTGGTTTCCTCATTTGTCCAGCTGATTCTGGTCATGACTATAAACGGTATTGTGTTCAAGTGGCTCCCAAATCTGTAAGACGGAGCATAGAGCAGGATATGCACTGTCACGGAACACATGTTTTCAGAAAGGTTTGAAAAATCATTAAAATGGAAAACTGAAATTGCTCATTTATATAAGTATTCAGACCGTTTTCTGTGTCACTCCAAATTAGGTGCATCCTGCTTGCTTTAATTATCATTGAGCTGCATCTAGAACTAGAATGGAGTCCACCTGTGGCAAATTGATTTAATTGAACATCATTTAGAAAGGCACATACCTATGTATTGTAGCCTGCAGAGGGTGCTCCTGCCGTCTAAACTTGACACAGACAGACACATGACACAAGTTTAGCACACACATTTTTTTTTTCTCTTTCCACTTGGGAAACGCCTTCCCCCGTTTCCCACATGTGCAGCACAGTTCACACCACTGCACAAAACATTGCCTTTTCTTCTTTTTCTTTCTTTCTCACCTACTCTCCTCCTCCAGCAAGCTTTGTCCACCTTCTCCTGACTTTGGCGGCTGGCTCCTTTTAAGTGGCACCTTGAAGTACTCCAGGTGTCTGACAACCTTCTTCTGGCAGCACTTCTGGAGGCTTAATCAAGTCTCACAATTTGATGGCTATCTGATGCCCTGAGTAGACGATCTTCTCAAGCAGTTAGGAAAGGCACAATACTTGACCACCCTTGACATGACAAAGGGTTACTAGCTAATTCTTTTAACAGAGTCCACAAAAGTAAAGGCCAGGTTTAGCATCCCTAGGGAGCACTGGCAGTACGGTGTCCTTCCTTTTGGCTTGCACGTGTCCCTGCGACCTTTTAGTGTCTGATAGATAAAGTGCTCCAGCCCCACAACGCCTACAGTGCCTTGGATGCCTACCTGGATGATGTAGTCATTTATTTTGGCACATGGGAAAGAACATGTACAGTAGGTCAAAACGGTGCTCTGAACACTAGCAGAAGCTCCAGTCCATATCAATATTTGGGTTATCTAGTTGGCAGGGGTATCATCATAGCTCAGTGCTCCAAAGTCCATACCATACTAAACTGGTCCTGTCCGAAGAGTAAACGGCAGGTTCAAGCCTTCCTGGGTTTGGTGGGGTACTACCAACAGTTTGTGCCTTATTTCTCAGAGAGGGCCACGCCGTTAACAAATCTCACAAAGAAACATGTTCCTAATTTAGTGGTATGGGAGGATAAGACAGACACTGCATTCAGTGAACTCAAGCAGGCCCTTATATCAGCACCCATACTAAAAGTGACAGATTTCTCTTTGCCTTTTATTCTCCATACAGACACCTAGGACACAGGACTAGGAGCTGTGCTGAGCCAAAGGGTCAATGGTGCTGAACACCCTATAATGCACGTAAGCTGGAAACTGGGGGGCCGTGTCACACACATGCACTTGGGAGGCAGGCTAAAGGCTTAACCGAGGGTGGAAAACAAAAGCAAGTTTTTTTCAAAGTGCACTAACCTTTCCTCTCCTTCTTCTACAGATCACCCGAAGGGAAGCCAACATAGACTATGCCTCCTACCAAGGTCACTTCCGGCCTCAATTATTGGACCCCACCTCTTCCTCCATGGCTATTATAAAAGCCCAACTCCTTTTGTGTTTAGTTTTCCCTGTTTTAGACACGGAACTAGATGTTGCTCTGGAGCAATTTGTTGAATTTCTCTGTTACTTTGTATTGTATGCTGTCCAATATAGGGGGCGGTTCCCCAAACCTTTTTCTGCCTTTTTCAGTATCTTTACAACCCCAACTGGAGTAGTTTGGGACTATGACAAAATTAGTAAAGAAAATGATTTATTAAAGTAAATGTTAAATTGAAAGTAATTAAACCCAGATTTGTTTGGAAGGCAAGAATGTCTTTTTATTCTGTCCACAGATCACACTGTGGAATTCTGATCACACGCCATATCTCAAAAACCTGACTTACAGTAAGAAGCACCTGGGTGCCAAATTTCAACTCTGCTTCTTGAAAAAAAAAGTTTTGAATAAAATAGACAATCAGTCTTTATAGATATAGAGATTGTAAACAATATTTCCTTTAAGGTAATAAATAATGCACTGCTATAATCTACAGTATAAGCTCATAAACTTAAGTTATACAGAACTATACCACACATGCCCACACTTACTTAAGGCGCTTTTCCACTGCATAGTACGACACAGCACGGTTCAGTACAGCTCGTCTTGGTTCGGCTCAGTTCGGCTCGGTTTGCGTTTCGACTGCAGTTTAGTACCGCTTTAGAGTGGGCGGGATTATTCACGTGTCGTTATAGTTGCGCCGCCTCTACTGCCGTGACACCGTGGAACTTTTACAACAACACGCAGACAACGACAACACTTTAGCTCGACGACACGCAAGGGTAAGCATCTAAAAAAAGCACATCACTAGCTAACTTTTATCACTGTTGCAAAGCATAAAATGAACTTAACTGCCAGTGTAACATTAAAATGCTGATTCTGTATATTACAGATCTTCCACATTTTGCAAAAAGTCGCAACAGACCATCTGTTTGGACATTTAACCGTGCTTCAGAGTGGTGGGATGTGATTGTTCCCGGTTTTACAAACACTCAGTGGCTGGAGAACTTTCGAATGTCTGAAGAAACATTCATCCACTTATGCAACAAACTGCGTCCAGCGATGGAGAGACGGGACACAAACTTCCGCGTGTGTGTACCTTTAAAGAAAAGAATAGCCAGTGACGCAGTAATGATGATTTTCTCCGGCCAATCAGTGACCAGCAGAGTTTACACGTCACGTTTTGGTAATGGTTCGGCGCGCTTGGAACCTCGGCTGAGGTGGTACGAAAAAAGGACCAGGTACTGTTCCCAGTGGAAAACCTCCCAAAAGTGAGCTGAACTGAACCGTGTCGTGCCGTACTATGCAGTGGAAAAGCGCCATTATACAGTACCATGGTTCTTTAAAACTGCTACTTATCCTAACCTTGATACTTAGAAGATAAACAGGGTTGTTGAAGAAGTGATTTGATTGCCCTTTTGCACCTAATACAGTCTCCTATTAGATGCAATTTGTGGTAGTTTTAAACTCCTTTTTTACTGATGTTTTTATATTGTGTGGATATTTTTAAACATTTTTGTGGTGGCTTTCAAACAGTTTTTCTTCCAAATGTCAAGGCATTCTATGACTTCCCAACAAGGATTTCTGTTCATATTTTCATTTTACTTTTTCACTTCTTTTAAACTTCTCAAGGTTTTTTTTACACTGTTTTCAACTGGTATCATTAAATATACAATATAAGCCACATTCTGACCTTCATTTCCATTTTTCATTTGAAAGGGCATTTTTAATGTCGCTACATTTGTAAATTGTATCTCAGAAAACTATTTGATACATCCTCTTTTAAATTCATGTTTTAATTATGTGAATTTTCATTGTTTCAGTGTATCATTAACATACTTTCCCCAAGAGAAATAGTTCAAAACCAAACCTGTACCTAAAGGCTTTTAAAGCCATGGAAACTATACTTGATTATTACATTTTAGTAGCTTTAGACCTAGGTTTGGTTGTAAGGATGTAAAAATCTTTACAGTGGCCAAGATTCAATAGAAAATATTCTAATATTATCTGCCTTAAGGTACAGTGATCATTAAATTTGCACCTCAGCTTATTCCCTTTTTGTTATGTATTTATATTTTGAATGATATGGTAGTAGTTTATAATATTAGGTTTTGCTATTTATGTATTATAACACTTACTGTGCATACTAAACAATTGTATGTAAAAGCAATGATATTCCAGCAAGGAAAAAATAATAAACACAATGCACTGAAAATCCTGCATCTGTTAAACTGACGAAAGCAGCCATGAATTTATCATTACTAAGGCTATACTAATGAAAACAGCTCAAGAATGCTTTCACTCTTAACAGAAAATTAAGATATGCTACCAGGTATAGCATTTTTGACAGAAATGTAAAAAAACTTATACACAATACATTTTTCATCAAACCAGCACTCTTTTTATTATATTGTTTTTCTTAGCGTGAATTGGACTTGTAAACAACTTGATATGCCAGCTCTTGATTACTGTCACGCTCTGGTAGTAAGAACAACAGCTCATCATCACGGGTTTTGACACCTACTCCGTTATCCAAAGGATAAATCTCTGTGACATTGTGACCCCACCTCAATAGAGTATAATTTATTGTTACATGTAGTATGTCTCTTCTTGGTTCATTTTAGATGAGTGAATTGTCTTAGCCCACCCACCCCTGGGTTTGGTTTACCGGATATACAATTTAAAGAAATTGTTATTTTCATGGGAATTGTTACATATGCATTATTTTCACTTTAAAATTTTTGTAAAAACAATACTTGTCCTTTATTTCCGGCCCTAAGCGTGGTTAAATCTCATATAACGCTGCTCACGTTGTGAAGGGGGGGGCGGCTGAACTCACACTAAGGAGATGCCGTTCTTTCAGCTGTTGTCTTTCTGCTGTTGCTGCTGGTAAGCTGCGTGTTCTCTTTGTCGCACTGTGTATCGATCATTTAAAAGCCTGTCCAGTAGCTGTCCTTTTGCCACTTCGTGTTTCTGCCACTCACGTTTTGAAGTGGGTGGGGGAGGGGCTGAACGCACAGAAGGAGAAGTCGTCGGATCATTTTCTGGCTTCTTGCTGCTGCTCCTGCTAGCGAGCTGCGTGTTCTGCTTGTCCCGCTGCCCGTAAATCATTTAAAAGCCTGTGCAGCAGCTGTCCTTTTGCCACTTTGTGTCTCTACCACTCACGTTTTTTGAGGGGGCGTGAACACACGCTAAGGAGAAGTGTTCGGATCATCTGCTGGCTTGCTGCTGCTGGCGAGCTTCGTGTTCTGCTTGTTGCTTGTCGTTGTTTTAAGAGCTGGGAGCACATGAAGTGTGTCTGCCAAATGGATTCGAACAACTGCTAGGTTAGATGTCCGTGAGCTTGTTTTAAATGTTGTCTCACTGCCTTGTCTCGCGTGACATTAAAGTGTCTCTCATGGGATGTCAAGTTGTTTTCCGAGAAGATCACATCTCATCTCCCGAGTCTCCCTCCAAAGATTTCCAAGATTTTTTTTTATAATAGAGAGATATATAATATAAAACTACTGTCAAGCTTGGGTCACAAAGTTGCACAGGATACTGGAAAAGAGAACATGTTTCTAAGGATCAAAATCTTTATTGCTGAACTGGCAGGTACAAACACAACACCTTATTCAGAAGGGGCTTGTTAACAGCAGAAAATCACACATGCTGCAGCTGTCAAAGGTGGCGGTCCAGCTCCTGTCTCTAGGTCAAATGAACAAAAAGTCCTCCTAATCAAGAGGGTTCAATGGTTCAGAGGCAGTGACTGGAGCAGATGCAGTCTGGGGGAAAGAAGAGAGGAAAGTAAGCTGTATGACTGGCCGTGGCTCGGCCTTTTAAATGTTGTAAACCTTGTGCGAGAAGCAGGTTGTTCAATAAGCCTAAAAGCCTGCAGCTGATCCCGCAAAGGGGACGGGTAAGAGTGTGTTTATTTCTCATTGAAATACTGTTTCAGAAGGAATTTCTGAAGGGCAGCTGTGTTTCTTTGCCTTAGGTTTGTTGTTTAACAGAGCATAAGAGCATGCCACTGGCGACACTATGCGGGAGGAAAAATGGAGGTACTGAACTGCACATGAAAAGCGTTTGCCTCCATTATGGGCAACTAAATATATATATATATATATCAGTGACAGGCACTTACATCGCAACCACGATTGGCTCGGATTTCCTTCCACTGCACTCTGCTGGAGCCTGTGGTTGCCCCGGCAATGGACAAGCAATCATTCACAGACGTGGCAATCGTGCTTCAGGATGTATTTCAGCAGGGAGGGGGGTCCCAAAAGATTTCAGAAACCTCACTATATATATACAGTATATGATCTGACTTTTTTCATATGTATTTTAAATATGTATTGTCTTTATTCCAAAGAAAAATGAAAGTGCATCACCATCTTGCCCAAAGTAATCTACTTACAAAAAAAATTTCAATGTTTTGACTAAAAGAAATAAAAAAGGGACCAGGAGACACAAGCCATGGAATGACCAAGAAAGGGTGAAAACCAGGAGACCTAAATCATTAAAGTAGAATCAAAGTTAAAGGAATATTTCTTTATTATCTAGCAAAATGAAACAGAGCTGGTAGTTTATGCCTTATCCACAATATTGGATGACTCAAACCATGCAGCTCTGATTTAAATATTTTCACTTACTCCTTATTAACTGATGCATCTTAGCAATGAACCCAAAAAATTGTGGCAATCATTGGAAAATAAAATGTCTTACATTTTTTTTTCAATTAAGTCTCAAAGTTGATTGAAAGCGAGTGAAAATTAAAAATAGAATGGAATCCTACCAGTTTAAACAAAACAAAGCAAACAATTAGCAAATACCCAAGAAAAGTGTATTAAGCTCAGAAAAAAAATGAATGAAATAAAGGCTAATGTAACAGTCAGAGTTGTTAGTTCATTATTTGAAGTGTCACAATAACAGTCTAACACTTAGGAAATGAATGAGAAAGTATCTCTGTCCAAAAAAAAAACAAACTTATTTTATGCAATATTATTAATACTACATTACTTATGGAGCATTCAAAAATATGACAACATTGCACGTGACACTTTATGACAAAATCAGTGAGCAGCAAACCTGGTGCCAGTTTCCTCTCACCGACTAACTTTGTGATCTTCAGGAATTCCCTTGACCTAAAGTTTCAAGTACAGTTTACCTACTTGTAATATATACTGTAGGTTACTTTGAATGAAACATCAGATAAACAAATGATGCTTAATAGAAGTGCTAAGAATACATTTAAAGCATTTTGTTGACTTCTTTAAAAAGGTGCATCTGCTGGTCACAGCTGACAGTCATCTACATAAGAATTTAATATCTAATATTACAAAATGAAGATAATGTAAATGCACAGAAAGTAATTTTATTACTGCCTGATTTTATGCATATATACTTTCCAAGTTTCCCCTCGTTCAGGTGAACTGTACTGGGATATTTGGCAGCAAAGTGTTACTTATACAGTACTGCAAGCATTTGTACTTACACATGAGATGTGTGAGTGTGTGGAGCTGACATAGCCTTTGCTCTTTGTGTACTTTTGAGGTTTTTATGCCTAAATGTACATCAAGAATTGAAAGTAATGCATGAAAGACAACTGAACGCTGCAGACAGATTACTCATACTATACAAACTTATGCTACAGATATTATACATAGCAAAAGCATTAATTTGGTCCACCTTGCTGGAGGAAGCATCACAAACGCCGAGGTAAACGTGGAAGGAGGTTGGTGAAGTTAAAGGCCTGTTTGGCTCGATCTCCCAAAGTTTTTCTAGCTCAACATAGATCAGCTCCTCACCATTTTGCGTCATGGTGCTCCCGGGATCCTGTGGACCCCTGGCTTGTACCTGTTTTTCGTTCAGATCAGGTGATGCCAGCCCCGCGCCCATGCCCACTTCACCTGCGCTGGTGAGGACCGAATCTCCAGAATTTGTGGCCTCTGGCGTGTGCTCCGCTCGCTATTGCGGCTTTGGACCCGGCTCCCATCAGGATGGGTCTAGTGAATGCTAGATCTGTAATGAACAAAACTTGTATCTTAAAGGATTTCTTCACATCTCATGGATTGGATGTCCTCTGTATAACTGAAACCTGGTTGTCTCCCGGTGAGTCCAGTGCCTTCTCTGAATTGTTGCTGTGTGGCTGCTCGTATTTTAATTCCCTGCGGTTTTCAGGTCGTGGTAGAGGTTTAGCAATTGTCTTCAAATCCAATTACGATTATAAATGCCAGTTTCTAGCTGTTTCTTTCTCCAGCTTTGAGTTGAGTCTTTTTGATTTGGGTCGTTCTCCTGTGCCTCTTTTGCGGTGGTTTATTGTCCACCAAAGTATAATAAGGATTTTATAAGTGACTTTTCTGACTTCTTGGCAGAATGTATGCCAAAATAGTTTTAATTGCTGGGGATTTTAATATTCATGTCTCTTGTACTGAGAAGCCTTTGGTGAAGAACTTTTTAGATTTAATGGATTCTTAAATGGATTCTTTTAGTCTAATTCAGTCTGTAACTGGTCCCATTCAGGAATGTGGTCATATGCTGGATCTTGTCTTGTCTTTTCTTGCTGTGTATCTGTTCTTAATCTGGAAATTGGTGTTTTCAGACCATATGCCCGTTTTATTTTGATTTTTTTGAATTTGCTAAACTGTACAGTATGCACCTGTTCGATGCTGCCGTGTTCTTAAATCTTCCACTGCTGCGCAGTTTTCTGCTGTTTTGAAATATGAAGTGACCTCACAGCCCTCGGTGTCTTCCAATACTGAGGAGCTAACACTTCAATTTAATTCTGCTTGCTAAACTGCTCTGGACACTGTGGCACCATTAAAAAACAGGCAACTAAATCCCTGCTCCAAGCTGCAGTTAAATGCTAAGACCTATGCATATAGACGGGAGTGCAGGAGAGCTGAGTAGGACAGGTTGCAGGCTTCTTTTGAAATATTGAGAGAAAGTTGGTTGTGTTATCAGAAAGTTTTGAAAGCTGAAAGATCAAAATTTTTTTCTGAAGTTATTGGCTGTAACTCTCACAACCCCCGTGTACTTTTTAACACATTGAGTTCTGTACGTAATGTTCATGAACCTGTCTTTCTGGAAGCCTCTAGGGAATCTTGCGATAAATTTCTTTACTATTTTTTGAAGAAGGTTGTAAGCACTAGGACCCTCATTTCACCACCTTGTCATGATCCATCCATTTTAATACCCTGTTTGTCTGTTTTTGATCACTTCGAGCCTGTCACTCTCTGCTTTTAAAGCAGCTGGTTTCCAGTATGAAGCCATCTGGCTCCCCCCTTGATGTTGGCCCTCCTCAACTTCTTAAGGAGGTCTTTTCTAACTTGAATCCTTCTATTCTTACAATTATTAATAGTAGTTTAACCTTTAGTGTGTTGCCTAAAAATTTTAAACATGCTGTTGTGCAACCACTGCTGAAAAAAATGGGTCTGGACCACTCTGTTGTGTCTAACTTTAGGCCTATTTCCAAGCTACCTTTTTGTCCAAACTCTTGGAAAAAGTCATCTATACCCAAATTAAGTCCTTCCGGGCAGCTTCCACCCCGCAGCCATTCTGCAGTTGACAGTGGCTCCTCTTCGTCTCCCGTCGCCGTCTCGTTGTCATTCCACGGGTCGGCATGCTTCGGCCAGAGACGCGGATTCAGGCAGTCCCCTACTAAAAAACAAGCCCAGGGGACCGAAGGGTAAGTCCCGCCAAACGCATCACTATCCGAGACTTACCTCCCAAATCCCGTCTTCTTTAATACGCTGCGCTGGGCGGCCTCTTCCGCCGCCCCGTGCATCAGTAACAACGACGCCGGGTAGAGGCATCGCTATCTTCAAGGCGTGTTTGCCCTTCTTCTTCCCTATAATACTAGACGTCCGTTCGGCGTGGTCCTCTGCGAGCGTTTCCAGAGGTGTTGCGCGAGGCTTGCGGGTCCGCGATGGAAGTGCGCGTTCGTCTGTTGTGCGGATCGCCTCCACAAACTATTTTTGAAAACGGGGTCCCCCCCTTTTAGCAGGAGTTAGGCCCCACGTTGGGTGCCATTGTGGAAACCGTACCCCCAAACACAGACAGACTGACACCAGGATGTCCAAAACACACACCTTTATTTTATCTTTGAGCACCACAATGCCTTCTCTCACCAACTCTCTTGCTTTCTTCCTCTTTCTCTTCTTCTTTCTCTCTTTCTTTCTTTCTCTCTTTCTTTGACCTCCTTCCTCCTCCTCACAAGCTTCGTCTCCTTCCTCCCAACTCTGGCACGTCTACTAGAAGGAGGCGGTCCCTTTTATCATGACCCAGATGAGCCCCAGGTGCTCCCCTTGATGTCACTTCCTGGTGTGGCGGGAGTCTCAGGAAAGCACCTGGAAGCACTGCGGGTCTTCTTGGAATTATTTCCGGCAGCACTTCCTGGTGTGGCGGAAGTGCTGCCATCCAGGATTCCCTCACTGTCCGGGCGCCCCCTGGCGGTGGCCACGTCCTCTCACGAGTGTCCCAGGTCACTCCTTGTGGCCCCCAAATAGGCCCGGGCGGCTGCCCTCTCGTGGCCGAGGAATAATAGTGTCCATGTCGGGGACTATCCAGGCATCCCGGCGGGGTTGTGGCCCCTGGCATCCTCGACAATATATATATATATATATATTGTAAACGGCACTATATAGCGCCTGACCCGACACAGATTGGACACTGGAGGCACGTGTAAAATAAAAGGCTTTTATTCTTCTTCAGCTGGAGGGCACGTCTTCCCTGTACTCCCCCCAGCCACAACACAGTCCCAAACACCAGTATAGCACAAGCACAAACACTCTTCTCTGGCACCACCACTCCTCACTCACAACCAAGTCTTCCTCCACCCGACTCTGGCCGATGAGTGGTGGTTGCTGGCTCCCTTTTATAGGTCACCTGGAAGTGCTCCAGGTGTTTGATCCTAAATATCGACGGCACTTCCAGGTGTGATGAAGCTGTTGTCCACACGGGCTCAGGAGTCCCAAACACAGCACCCCCTGGCGTATACCTGCGGGACCCAACAGGGCTGCCCCAACTCCAATTCCCAGGGGGCCCTATGGGAAACTGAGGCACTACACCAGCCCAGGGGCCATCTAGCGTGCGCAGGGGAGGTATTGCACTGTCCAGGGCTGCTCCCCTGAATACAGTGTGCAGGAGCGTCCGACTGGGCATGGACGCCAGCGCCTGTCATATATATATATATATATATATATATATATATATATATATATATATATATATATATATATATATATATATATATATGTAGCATTTTTAATGTAGGTCGATCATTTCGACCTGGTCATTTTAAAAGTAGCTCGCAAGCTGAAAAAGTGTGGGCACCCCTGGTTTAGGTCCTATCTCTCAGATTGAAGTTTTTGTGTCAGCATTGATGATTTTACTTCCACTTCTTTTGCCCTACCCTGCGGGGTACCACAGGGCTCCATCCAGGGACCTCTTCTGTTCTCCGATTTCCCTCTGAAGCACCAAGGTCTATGCTCTGTCCAGCACCTGCTTGATTGCCTTATTGACATAAGGAGTTGGATGGCATAAAATTTTCTAAATTTTTATGAGAACAAGACAGAAGTCATGCTATTTAGCCCCAATAGTACAAGCGGGACTCCCTGCATCGACCTTTCCACTATGGCTCCATTTGAGAAATCCATGATCACAAATTTAGGTGTGAAAATGGATTCCACTTTAAAACTTGATAGCTATGTGAACGCAGTGGTAAAATCTTGCTTTTTTCAGTTGAGGCGGCTGTCAAAAATCAAGCCTGTTTTGTCTAAGTGCAACCTTGAAACAGTGATACATGCTTTTATAACATCTTGTCTAGATTACTGCAATGCGCTTCTGTGATTACTTAGAGTTGTTATAAAGTACTAAGGACTAATAAGATAAACTATGGAAAGCAAAATTCACAAATGGAGATATTTCAAAATACATGATAACATATATTGAAATGCTTCTTAAGACATTTTAAAATGAAAGTAAGCTACATGAAAATATATTGCATACCACCTGACCGCACATTTGAAGAAAGATGCTCACTTCCAACAAAAAGCAGATCTGGGTCTCACTACCTTGTCTGTCTTCCCCCAGGCATCCTCTGCTTTATTCTTTATGCTTTATTATGCCGTATTCGAATAAAGTTTCTGTTTCTTAAAAAAAAAAAGGGGATCTGATTAAAGCTAGGGATTGAACAACAGATTCAATTTTAGTTTTGTTTCAGGACCAAGCATTGCATTTTAGTTTTGCCAAATCAGACTTGTAAAAAAACTTCTTTTCTGGCCTAAACTGTGTCTTATTTCACACTTGCAGCCAAAATGTCTGAAATATAAATAAGGGGGCAAATTAAAATAATGTATACTTACTATTTCGATGCAGAAATATGGAAATGCTAATTTGGAAAATATGTGTGTAGTTTCATTGCACAGGTTGGCACTTCATTCACTGCATGTCGTACTATAACTGTCGTAGTAGTTCAACTAGATATTGATCTACATGTATTTTGTTTACATTTTAAAAACTATTTCACTGTTATCATTTTATTCTGACAAAAACAATTTGATTTTAAGAACATGAACATATGTATAGGGGGAATTTATATCTGGTGCGTGTCTGAATGCAGCATCAAACATGTCCAAAAATGTCAGCTTGGGTTGTTTCTTAAAAGAGACAAAAAATAAACTGCAATGCATGCAATGAGTTATATTCTTAGGAAATAACATATCAAATTGGCAAACTACTTTTTGCAATATATCTGAAAAATGTTTCAGAAAATGAACTACACCATTCAGGAACCTCAACATATTTAGTTCAGGTGACAAACTTTTGTCAGTATTAGCTAACACCAACAAAGCTATGCAACGATAAAGTGAGTTTCATTAGGTGGCTAATGCTATGACAAATACATTGTGGATTTAATAAATGTAAATGCACTGGCATTCTCAATTATTGAAAGCTCATTATTTAAAACATCACACTTTACAGACCCATCTAAAATGTAACAAATTTAATGTTAAACCTGAAAAATATTTTAAGAAAAGCTGCTGGATAATGCTTATGAAAAGGTTTCCATTCACTTAAATAATATATTAAAGTAGACTGAATAGGTGTGTGCAGAAACCTGCCTAAACAAAGCTGGCATCACTGCTGTTTTGCTGGCTGTTTTGTATACAAATCAGTGATCACAAAGATGTCAATTTCCACAGTAAAACTGGACAACATATTTGAAGTAATGTCTGGCTTCCTTGCAAATGTTTAATGATTCTGACTGTCAGAGAGCTTCAAGTTGAACAGAGGTATAATTTTAGGTTGACTGTATCACATAGAATGTTAGAGAAACATGACATTAACATGTACTGAATTTCATGTTTCAATCGCTTAATGATTTTGACAGATTGAATTAATTCAGTTGAGCTAAAAATGTTTTGCAGCTGATTTTTTTTTTTTGTATTTAGCATGTGATGCATCTTGTTTCATTATCCAACAAAAGTCAGGCAAGTACCAATGGCTTCCACTTGCACTGATGTCACTTTCCCATCACTGCAATGTCCCAGTGAAACCTTTCACCAGGTTACTCTCAGATTAGTAGGAAAGAGGTTCAAGTGTGAATGCAGAAAATAAATCTTTAGTAGCTTGTTGCACTTCATGTATGCTTGGAGCATGTTATTAACCAGCTGGACATAGTTTGGTGAGCCGCACTTGCCAAAAAAATTGTCAACAACATCCTTGAATGCCTTCCATGCGATTTTCTGCAGCCACACTAGCAGATGTTGAAACTGCTTCTCATGGATGTTTAAACCAATGATCACTTAACCTTGGTATTGGTTATTTGTGGAAACATCTCTCTCAAATTTGAAATAATTTACCTTCCTTGTTCATCGCTTTTACAAAATGTTTAATCAGTCCAAATTTTATATGAAAAGGAGACAAAATATCTTTGTAGGGTTAGCAAGTAGTTTATGTGTCACACTTTTCTTACAGATAGCCTATTTCTTTTTAATGTGACAAGACTCCATAGCATGACTGTCCTTTTTACAAATAAAACGGACAGTGTTTGGTATGTATTGGCTCCAGCAGACCCCCGTGACCCTGTAGTTAGGATATAGCAGCTTGGATAATGGACAGATGGATGTTTTGTATGTCCAAGTTGCATTCCTATAGTAGCACCACAGATGTTCCAGTTGTAGCTGTTAAACTGTATATGGATACTTACAATATGATAGGGAATCACAAAAAACAGGTGCTGCAATAAAATGGTACATGATGAGAACATGTAAACATGATTTTTGTTATCAGCACATCACAATCCATAAGACGCACCCAAAAGAGTTTAGGAAGCAAAATCTGTGTTGTCCAGGGTCATCAGACAATAACACATTTGGCCTCTACACTCAATGACACAGTGACACAGTACACACAGACATCTAAGCACAGTCAGATCAGAATTCACTTTATTGGCCAGATACACTAATGTGTACTAGGAATTTGTCTTGATAGTATAGGTGAACCATACAAGGGCAATATAGAATGTAAAAGATAAATATAAGAACATAAAATATAAAATGATAAAATATAAAGTGTAAAATACTACATTATGCATAATACAAGGGCAACACAAAAACATAAAGAGATAGTAGGATTTAATGTCCAGGAAGTCCAGTGTCCAAGTATACATAGAAACTGAGTAGAAACTCAGACCTGATTAGTCAGAATAACTGCACATGAAAAAAACTGTTCAGGGGACGGGTTGGTTTAACTTTCACTGCACAAAAATGTTTCCAAGAGGGACATCTTTGGATCAGGTTGTGAACAATACGTTACACTGAGCCTTACAAAAAGTTATTAACAATTGTACCACTGTGAAAATGTATGCTGCAACATAGATGACAAAATCCTGCAAGTTTCTTGAACACAAATGAGTGCCAGAATGAGACACAGATACAGGGCATGTATCTTAAACTAGAATGCCTCACTGAACAGCGTAATGATGTCAATCTTGCACAGCATCGTACAAGGTAGTGTTATGATATTCACTGCAGCAGACTGGGAACTTTATGAATATATTGTCAACTTGTTGAAACAAACTTTGAAATGTTTTCTAAAGGTGAATCTCTTTTGTAAGTTTGCTTGGCAAAACAAATTATGAGGAAAATGACCATGACCTGCTGCATGCACATTGTGAATCATCGTTTGAGTTCTGTAAAAAGAATACCTCGTATTTCTTCAGCAGCATAACAGTTCTTCTCACAAGTTCCTTAGATATCTAAAGTTGTTTTTTCTTTATAATTTAAGATGAAAGTGTTGAAATAAAGGTGTAGATTGAGGGGAAAAAATAGCAATTGTATCAATTTTAATTTTTGCAACATTAATAGCACATTGGTGCATTCAAGGTGAAGGCAGGATTGCATCAGGGATCGGCTCTGAGCCCTTTCTTATTTGCAAAGGTGATGGATAGGTTGACAGATTCAGCAGAGTCCCTGTAGACTATGATGTTTGCTGATGACATTGTGATCTGTAGCCAGGGCCGGATTTAGACTTGATAAGGCCCTAAGCTATTTGAGACATGGGGCCCTTTATAAGTTCAGATATTCTATGTAAGTGCCAAATATGATTTGTTTTGGGGGGCCCCAAGAAGGCGGGGCCCTAAGCTATAGCTTGTGTAGCTTATACGTAAATCCTGCACTGTCTGTAGCGATAGTTGAGAGCAGGTTGAGGAGACCCTGGAGAGGTGGAGATATACTCTAAAGAGGAGAGTAATGAATGTCAGTAGGAACAAGACAGAATACATGCGTGTAAATGAGAGGGAGGTCAGTGGAATGGTGAGGATGCAGGGAGTAGAGCTTTCGAAGGTGGATGAGTTTAAATACTTGGGATCAACAGTACAGAGTAATGGGGATTGTGGAAGAGAGGTGAAAAAGAGAGTGCAGGAAGGGTGGAATACGTGGAAAAGAGTGTCAGGAGTAATTTGTGACAGGCGGGTATCAGTCAGAGTGAAAGGGAAGGTCTACAGGACGGTGGTGAGACCAGCTATGTTATATGGGTTGGAGATGGTGGCATTGACTAGAAAGCAGGAGACAGAGCTGGAGGTAGCAGAGTTAAAGATGCTAAGATTTGCACTGGGTGTGACGAGGATGGATAGGATTAGAAATGAGTACATTAGAGGATCAGCTCAAGTTGGGAGACAAAGTCAGAGAAGTGAGATTGCGTTGGTTTGGACATGTGCAGAGGAGAGGGGCTGAGTGTATTGGGAGAAGGATGCTAAGGATAGAGCTGCCAGGGAAGAAGAAAAGAGGAAGGTCTAAGAGGAGGTTTATGAATGTGGTGAGAGAGTACATGCAGGTGATGGGGTAACAGAGCAAGATACAGAGGACAGAAAGATATGGAAGAAGATGATCCGCTGTGCCGACCCCTAACGGGAGCCGCTGAAAAAAGAAGAAGAATAGTGCATTGGGACTGATGTCAGGTTACCGTAGTTAAAATTGCTGTAAAAATATATATCAACTCCACCAATCGAATATGACTTTTATTTCTATCCTACTCTAATTATTTGTATGGATTAACTGTTATAATTCACTTCATATTTTCTTTGGGCAGTCATGTCATTTTCTAACCTGCTAAATCCAGACCAGAGTCAATTGGGAAAGCACCTGTCCCAGCTACCTTAGAGCACAAGGCAGGAACAAACCCTGGGTAGTAAGCAAGTGCATTGCAACAACAACATTTATTTATATAGCACATTTTCATACAAAAAATGTAGCTCAAAGTGCTTTGTGCAAGGCAAACACACACACCAAACACACAATAGGGCCAATTTAGAATCAGCAATTAACCTAACCTGCATGTATTTGGACAGTAGGAAGACACCAGAGCACCCTTAAGAAATCACGGAAACACAGGCAGAACATGCAACCTCCACACAGGGAGGACCCGGGATGCAAACCCTGTCCTCCTTATTGTGGAATTAAGTGTAGTTAAGTACGTCTATGCAATACAAATCATTAAAAATGCAACTGAGATTCACATTCTAGTCTTTTTTTTCCAATATGTGTATATT
This sequence comes from Polypterus senegalus, assembly GCF_016835505.1. NCBI lineage: Eukaryota > Metazoa > Chordata > Cladistia > Polypteriformes > Polypteridae > Polypterus > Polypterus senegalus. The sequence goes on along the minus strand of NC_053169.1, from coordinate 65,477,491 downwards.
GAAAGCCATAAAGGCAATACATCTTCCCTTGTTTTTTAAGATTTACAAAAAAGTTTGAGCTTTAACCTCTAAAATTAATTTTATGTCATTTTGCTCTGAGAAATGGATTTCACATTTAACATGAAAGACGTGTGTTGTGCTGAAGGAACATTTCATTAAAGAAGCTCAAGAGTGAAATCACCACTGGAATTTCTTTTACAGTAGGACCCAGTCAAATGTGAAAGGCAAAGTACATTTTATTTTATCTTTTGCTGTTAAAATAATCATAGGTCCATATTTATATGGAATTCTTCAACAATGGGAATCATTTTTTCCTCCTGATGCAGTGTAATATTGTTTATTTGGGAATGTGTGTCAGAGTGCTTGGGGCTTTTAATTATGCTTTGAACTTGTTTGTACTGTATAAAAATAAAAACACACAACTTGCATGCCTTATATGCTGCACACCAGCTGTACAGTTTTTAGCTATTCAAAAATTTAAAATGAAGAAATACATTTTCATTAGTCTTTTTTATAAAACACTGTTAAAACTTTTATTTTTGGACTCTAAGCACTTTTGAGCTTTAATTTTTAAATCTATATTCAAATGTGATTTTTTTTCTTTTCAGATAGGAAGAAAATTATTTTTTAGTTGGTGCCATGGTAGAGTCCCAATTCTGACATTCTTTGTCATCAATCATATCCAGTGCAGGGTGTCACTAAACAAGGTTAATGGCTGTCTAAGACACAAAAATGTTTAATAATTTACCTCATACTTATATTTATTAAATATTATTTAGTAGTAATTATTACTTATTTATAAATTACTAGGGGGCTTTGCCCCTGTTTGCTAACTCATTTGCTGTTGTTGTTGTTGCAAGTCAAACTGTTCTGAGGATATCTTGAAAGCAGACCCCAGCCTAGGTTATAAATTTTGACCTAATGCAAGATGGCATTAAGCTTTGAATTTGAAGACAAAGACTCATTGGAGGAAATGTGCAATGGAAGGAAACAGAAAGAAAGAATAAAACATGGCTCAAGAGAGGAGTAAAAATGAAGTGAGGTATGAAAATCTGGAAATCCAAAAATGGGAAAATCTGGTGAGCTGCTTTGTTTTTTTTATAGTGAATTCAGCTCATACAAGAAGGCTCAGTGTACTTGCTTTATTGTCTTTCTGTTGTGGTACTCCCCTGACACCAGGGCCAGATTGAGACTCTTAGAGACCCTAATAACTAAAGCAGTATGGTGCACACATTTGGCTTTTTTCAATACTCAATCCTCCAGAATGATATATCAACAGCAGCATTTTCAAATTTATTAAATATCATTGACACAAGTATTCAGATCCTTTACTCTGTACGTCAGTGAAGTATTTTTGGCAGCAATTACAGCCTAAAGTCTTATTGGGTATGACGCAACAAGCTTTGTACATCTGGATTTAGGGATTTTAAGCCATTCTTCTCCACAGATCCTATTTAAGCTCTGTCAGGCTGGATGATGGAGATCCCCAAGTCCCTCTAGAGATATTTAATTGGGTTCAAATCTGGGCTCTAGTTGGGCATCTCAAGGACATTCCCAGAATTGTATGTAAACCACTGCTGTGTTGCCTTTGCTTTATGTTTAGGGTCATTGTCCTGTTGGAAGCTTCAGCCCAGTATGAGATCCAGAGTGCTCAGGAGCAGTTTTCATTAACACTTTGAACATGAGGTACAAGTTAAGTCGTATCTCATTGAGCCTGTCAAGGTACAATATACAATATAACACGTATCTTAGTACACAACCACCATAGATGGAGCCAGCTTGTTGATGAGCTTTGTGGCTGTGCAGTGCTTATTGTGTTAACAAAATGGCGGTGGTACGCAAACGTTACGTTTGGATCAAGTTTGAGATACTGTGAAGGTATATAGAGCCTGAGAGACCTAGCACCACATGTTTTGTTTATTTGGTGAAATATAACATTAAAAATTTAAAATTGGCAAATTGCCGAGTGTATCATACTGCACAATATTGTGCTTGACAGTTTAAAATTACAAACACAGAATTTCTGAAATTGAAAAATATCAGCAGCACTACCTGGACATTCTGCTGCCCACTGAGTGAAAACTACCAACTGTGTTGTGTGCAACAAGTGTGGACAGCACAAAGAATCCTATTGTATTTATGGCACATGTTCTTCCAAGACTGCACTTTGCGAGGTGCCATGCTTAAATGGAGCGGTCAAAATAAAGTAAGTAACAGGTTCTTTACATTTTTGAAAGAGTTACTGTTAATAATAAAACTATTGCTTTCTAAAACATTCCTGACATTTTTCACAAATTTTGATAGTTTATTATTTATTAACAAATATATTCCTAATTTATTATTTATTTAGATATTTATTCATATATGCACACACCTGTTGTGCAGCATCCTGGTAAAAAATGGTCCAGCAATCAATGTGTTAATGCTATCTTTGTACTTTGCTCCATTTTCAGCTTACCCTGGCTACAGTCTACCAGTCCCTGCTTCTGAAGAACAACCCCACAGCATGATGTTGCCACCACCATGCTTCACTGTTAGAATGGTATTGCACTGGTGATGAGCAGTGCCTGGTTTCTTCCAAAATGACACTTATATTTGAGGTGAAACACTTCAATCTTGATTTCATCAGACCAGAGAATCTTGTTTTTTATAGTCTGAGAGTCTTTTAGGGGTCTTTCAGCAAACCCCAAGTGGGCGTCAGTTGTGATTGTTATGGAGGTCATTGTGCTCTTCGGGGTCTTCAATAGTCCAGGATTTTTTTGTAGTTTTCCCCAGATCTCTGCCTCAAAACAATCTTGTGTCTAAGATCTGCAAACTATTCCTTTGATCTCAAGGCTGGTTATTTCCTCTCATATGCCTTATTAGCTGTGGGCCCCATATGGACAGGAATGTGGTTTTCCTTATTGTGTGCAATCAGTTGAATTGACCACAGGTGGACTTCAAACAAGGTGTAGAAACATCTGAAGAATGATCAATAGAATCAGATGCACCTGAGCCAAATTTCAAGTGTCATAGCAGAGGGTCTGAATACTTGTGTCAACATGATATGCCAGGTTTTTAGATTAAAAAAAAATCCCAAAATTCCTAAAATCCTGGTTTCATTTAATCAATCGGGGGTATTGAACAGTGTCCTGCAGTCCTTTATGGTCTTGATCCAAACATGTGCCATAACAGGAAGTTATGCAGGAAATGAGGATGAACTCTACTGTGCAGCTTCAGAAGTTATTAGGAACCAATGGAGAAGCATAAGCTTTCGTTAATCATCTGGGGCCTTATGCATAAACAGTGCTTACGCACAGAAATGTTGCGTATGAATGTTTCCACGTTCAAATCGTGATGTATAAAACCTACACTTGGCGTAAAGCTGCGCACATTTCCACGGTACCTCATACCCTGTCGTACATAAGTTCTCTACTCGGTTTTGCAGACTGGCGGCACCCAGTATCAAAGCAGTGCTACTATTCCTGTGTGGTTACTTTTTTTTTTCCTGACGCGGCTTTATAAATACACTGAAACTAACTGCATATTGTTTATTAGTGCAATGCATCTGATTGTAATTAACTTGTAACAATATAATGGTCCAGGGAATAGCCATAGTATTCCAAATACCATAACTGCTTTAGTGTTGTTACTCTCACTGCACCTTTTTTTTCTTCTTTCAGCTGCTCCCATTAGGTGTCATCTTTTTCCATATTACTCTCACTGCACCACTCAGAGTATTTATATCACTGTATCTGAGTCGGGAATCACAGCAGCAGCTGATCGGAAAGAGAATTATCGGTATACAGCATCAAGCACATGCTGCCTCAGCCAAGGCAAAAAGCTTCAGAGACTTTCCTGTATGGACCTCACGGTTCAAAAACAGTTTCATCCCAAGAACTTTAAACAATCAATCAGTCCATCAAGTGCTCCTTGTAGAACTGTTTGTACTTATAAGTATAATCACCACACTGTAAACTTGCACTACAGTTATAATATTGCACAACCTACGCCACTTTATAAAGTGCATATTTACATATGATGACAATATCATTTTTAAGATGAAATGCAGCAAAATATGTTGACTATATTATATAGATAAAACTTTAACTTCATTTGAATAATCTATATTGTTAATAATTAAACATGTGAGGACACGGTTCCGCAGCAATAGCTAGTTCACAGATTGATCCTACAGTGTGCTGTATTATTTCTGGGCTGACATGACAATGGAAGGATAGATGGATAGAATAATTAAACATGTACTACAAAGATATTTCAATGTTCCTTAAAAGTTTAGAAGAATCATCGTTGTAAGCTTACAGATGGCTTAACGTCTATTACAGAGCTGATTGTGTGGCGATTGGGTATTTGGGGAAAGAAAAGTGAGGACAGGAATTGGAGATTAGTAAGTTTGAAAGAGACAGTACTGCTACCATAATTTCATCGAAGGTGGCACACAATCACGCACCATGTTCCCCTGTTTAATGACATGCTTTAACTCCTATCATCATGAAAAAGATATCATGTATACATCTCAGTATTTTAATTATTCAGAGAGATGTAACATCACAAATGTAATGGATTCTGTGTACAGTCGGAGAAAGAGAAAGCGGAAGCACGTAGTGATTCACACACAGAACAAAAGATCCAATTCAAAAGAAAGCATTTAACGTGCTACTTTAGTTACGATGGGATTTGGGAAACTAGTAAATTAAATGATTTTGAGATGAAGTTTATGATGTTATGATGTTTAATAACAAAATAAAGTATGTGATTAAAGTGGAAATTTCGAGATTGAAGTTAAGATTTCGTGCTTTTTTCCTACTGTGTGCCTTTTTTTTCTCTGTAACCTAATAAGCTTTCATATGACACTCAGATGGTGGGTTATATCTCTCCTTTTCACGGCGACTTTGATATGTGACAACTTCTTTTATATATCGGGCATTGTGTGATTTTGTGAACTTCAGCTTTCAAGTTTCTCCAACACGTTATGTCACTCAATCAGCTTCCTTTTGTTGATTATACCACATTTAAACCAAAAAATAGTACATTTTTCTTTGCCTCCTCTTGGTATTCGCTGAAATTCTTATATTTTCCCTCTTGCTTTTGCCATTGCCTTTTAACAGAACGCTATTTATATTGATTTGCATATTCAAAGAGGCATAATTCTGGGAGGAGACAGGGTGGGACAGAAGCCGCGTGCATGAGGCCCGTGGTGATGTAAAGGCATTGGTGAGCTTTCTTGACAACATCCACAATTTGTTTTTTCCACTTTAGTTCACTGGCGATGGTCTCTTTAAGAAATTAGAGCTGCTCATCCGTATCACAGCATCTGTACTGAAGAAGTCCACTTTTAGCTACCTGCAGTCTTTAACTAGCTCCTTGGTTTGATTGACATCAAGAGTGAGACTGGTGCCCTGGCACCATGATTGTGATATCATCAGCAAATTTAATGATTGATTGGAACAGTGTTTGGCCAAACAGTTATAGGTGAACAAGTAGTATGGTGGGTCTGTGGTATACAATTTATGGACACTATAACTCAGGAAGAAACAGACCAATTTTTTGATTAATTATTATCACCAAAATGCACTTGTATTTCAGTTGTTCGGGTTTAGAATTTAAAAGTTCAACATTTTTAAGGCCGATACCAACCACAGCCAAACCAATTCTTAGAAGTTCATAAAATTTAAAATGTGCATTTTGGTATTCGAAAGAAAGGCTTCTTGTGAATTTGGAATTCAAACCAAAGCACAAGTTTTGAGAGTTTAAAGTTAAAATTTTCAAAAGCAACAGTCACAGCAGCTAACTGTAATTACAAAGAAGCTTTAATAAGATTTTGTTGATATGTAAATCCCGTGGAGTTCGCTTAGCTTCAAGTTCAGCAAAACCACAGGAAGTGTTTGGAAACTTTGTCCAGCTCCTTGAAAAGCACTGAAGTCAATGGGAAGGAAGAAACTCAAATAGTTTTGAGCAGATTATAATGGTGCAATAGTCTTTTAAGTATCCCTAAGGGCTAGGGAAATGTCTGACAACTATGTTGGACTAACTATTTTGACCAGAAACATGATCTATAATGTTGGACAGCAGTGGTAACCACTGACCCATTGGGCCTCCAACAATAAAAGAAGCAGATGCATAGAATACCACAAACAAAATACAACAAATGGCCACCAACTAGCAATAAGTGAGTAAAATATAGATGATTGTGCTCACAGAGTTCCATTTTGGTGCACACATTTGCTGCACCACAAAACAGCAGTGTTGGTCTGGCTCATTCCATTGTTTGAAGCGCCTTTTCAGGTGCTGATTCTTCCATCAAGAAGAGAGAAACACCTTGTAAATGGTATGTCAGTAAACTGAATAGATTAAAGAAATTGCCAGTACAAACAAGTAACAGGAAAGGGTTTAAACCAGGAGATCAAAGACACGAGTATCAAAGCTAAAATGAGAGACAAAAATCATGGTCAAAAGTACAGGGCAAACAAGTCAGAACCAGGAAAAAATACCAAAGATTTCAGAACAGGCACTATGAACAAAGATTTTTTATTCACAAATCGGATAAGGAAGTAAGATGACCTTTTATCCTGTTGTGTCATTACCTGAAGGTTGAGACCTCTGAGAACACACCCCTAGAAATGAGTATAGCAATCCTGACCGCAGGAAGAATAGTGGCAATAGTATAAGATACAAAATGGCAGACAAAATAAACCAAAATATTAGGCAACTTTTTCTAAATGTAAATGTCATAATCATAATCATGAGCCTCAAGGACCCTTAAAACAAGTTTTGATTTTGGAAACCCATGCAGAAAATGTACAAAAAGCAAAAACAAACAATACCCTAACAGTAAATAGTAATAAATATTTCATTATTATTATTGATTTACAAGGTTTCCAGTGTTTTCTGACTCAGTGAGGGGAAGGGACATAATTAACACTAGATTACCAAAGCCAATGAAAAAACTCGTAAATCCAGCCTACCTTAAATCTCTTGCTCCTCTCCATCAGCGTCTTTTGTCTTGTAAATGTGCCGATCAAGACAAGCAGCAAGCAGCCTACTATCACATCCCCCACTGCCACAGAACAGGCAGAAAGTTCTCCCAGTTCCAGTCTTATTATCTGGGATTGAAGTGCTGGAGTTTTAGAATGGAAATAATAGATCGCTATTTGGAAAACATGGATTTCATGTGTGTTCCATTTCTACAATAATCTGTGTAAACACATCATTAAAACAGAAATGTTTTTATATTTTAGCAATAAATTATAAAATGTAGATATAGACTATATAATGTGTGAAACCTGAAGTCCAAAGGTCAAATAAATATTTTCACAAAAGGTTTGTGCATGGCTTCTACAGTTGTGTGATATCAGACTGGCCTTGAAAAGCATCATGGGGTGCTGGGAAAAAATGTTCACCTAGCTCATCCATATTTTGTGAATTTCCAATAAAATATTCAGTGAATAAGGTTATTAGTGGACACAACATATTTAATACAGAAAACACTTTTGCAAATTCCCTGATCAACACTAGCCTTTATTAATTTACCAAAATGCCTAACATCTTAAATAAAACCAACAATAAGTAACAGAATTCAATTGAAAAAAATGGAATTAGTGAATGTACTTTTATCTTAATTTGGAGTACACCTTAATGTCGTCTTTGAATCTCAGCTGGCTATGGCTGCCTTAAACTCCCCATAAAAGCTACTTATGGATTCTGCTGTCATCCATTATCACAGAAGTACAGTAATACTGTAGCAAACAATAAAATGATGTTCAAGGCAAAAAATAAGCATAAAAATAGAATGAGGAATATTCAAAATGTTAAAAACATTAAAATATCACAAGCAGAGAGTAATGTGCTGGCCACTACAGATACAGTATGTTTGTCTTTATTTTCCTTTTGTTTTGTCTTCTGCAAATTTTCAGTTGTTTCCAGAGGTCCAAGATGGACGGCATGTCATGGTGTCACATTCAGTACATAGTCACAGATGTTTTGTGTATGTGTAATCAATGCAGCAATATATCTTTACAGAAAATTTAGAAACCAATTGGTCCGATACTTATTAACAGAACACAAAGTGTTATACTCATAAGTATATTGTTATAGAATTACCATAAAAAATGACATTCTATACTTTTCCTTCATTTATGTTTAAATTTTGTATGCAACAAAATTAGCACTTGTGAAATCATTGTATTGGTACTTAAGGAGGGTACTGGACAGCTGTAATAGGCACATGAAAAACTATTAACACTGCAGTTAAGGTCCTGAGACTTGTTTGAAGAAGCACGGTGAACACATATAAATCATCATCCATCAACTGAAGAAATTATCAATTTTCTCTCAGATGTTTGCTGTATATGTTAAATTATATATTGTAAATAACTCCAGGTTGTTTTGGGATCACTATACAAAATATTGTAAAGGAATTGAGGGTGACAGCTCCCCTTCTCTCTCAGTAAGAATGCTCCATATGGTATTTTTATTATCCAGTTACTGCTGAAGATAACAGAGTTAAAGCATGCAAAGGAAAGCAATCACTCTCACTCACACTTTATCTCAAGAACCAATCTACCTCTCTGTAATAGCCATGATTACTCATGCCTGAAGCTTTGTAAAGACATCATGGATTCATCCAAATAATCCTGGGCAAATTTGAACTCTCTGTTCCTCTGACAATTGCTCAGTTTAGGAATATATGTAGATAAGCAAATTAAATACAGCACACAAATTACACAAAAGAAAAATCTGCTTGTCCTGTTCAGCAGTATATATAAAAAAACTCTCCCTGGAAAAAGTAACAATGGAAAAATGAATGAAAATGCCAAAGTAACAATGAAAAAATTGTAAATGTTTGAATTTTGATGACCTATTTTAATGGCAGATTGTCATTTTCACAAAAAAAATGAAGCACGATGTATGATAACTTAAGGAAACATTTTTATATAATTTGTCGTTTTCAGTTAGATTTATATTCAGTATAAATGCAAAGTTGACTATTGATTCACTCATCAACAAAATCATCATTTCCTGTTTAGTTAAAAAGTAATTTGACAGGATTATACATCCTGAGCAATACGTATCTGCTAAGAAAAAAAATTTCAACATTTAGGGGAAAACAACCTCTACAAGAGAAAAATTAAACATTCAGAAATCTAAAAACTGCTCTGACTGATTTAATTGAAATTTGGTGACATTAGAGAAAAAAGAAAATTAAACAACCTGTGTTTTATTATTTGTTGATCCTACTACTTGTATACCTACACCATTTGTCCTTTGCTCCACTGTACAACAACTCAAAGCCTCTTCCCAAGTCTCTTGCCTTATTTCCATTCTACACAGTTTCCTGCACACACAACACTCTCACTTTCCTCCTTTCCAACAATCTGTCAACTCTGTTGCAACATTCACTGTTCCCATTCTAAACTTTAACTTACCCGTTTCTTTCCTCTCCCCTTTCTTCTTCTTCATTTTCTTCTTCTTCTGGACTAACTTTGTAGCCAGGCCCACCCTTGACTCAGCAGCACTTGTTCACTTCCAGCAGGGGTCATGTGAGGCCCCTGCAAATCACCTACCAGGTACACCCTAGCAAAAATGATTGATTGAACCCATCATTAAGGTTTGGGCTAAAGTTTTACAGCCAGATGCTTTTCCTGACACTAACCTTGGCTTGGAACCAGCACCAAGTTTGGCTTGTTTGCCCCTCTGGTGAATAGAGTTAATTGTTGATATTGCTCGATAATAATACTGCAGCGAGTAGGTTATGGTAATGCACTGCATCCTTTTTTTAGCTGAGCACTGAAAAAGAATCATGCAGGGAAATGAGGTTTGCCACTTTAAGCAAATTAACGCTGAAAACTGAAAGGATGGAAGTTCAAATAAGACATAATTATCAAGCACGCTGTAAAGCTTGAGTGCAGGTCCCAGGTTAATCTGGCTGTGAGCTTAGGTGTTACTTAACCAGAAACAAAAAGAAAGGGAGAAAGAAGCAGAGAATGAAGTACCATCCTTAGGTACACCAGTACCACCATTTCTGTTGGCTTCTTCTTACTCCTCACAATGCGGTATAAAATGCATACGGATTCAAATGAGGGTTCATGGAATTTAAATGGTTTGCCCCTTGGATTGTACAGCAAATTTATACACAAATACAGTACTTCAAAGAACATGGGGGCAGGGGGAGTAAAATGCATACAATAATGCAGAAAAGTGGAGTGTCCCCTTTAAAGTCAGAGCACAATGTGATGCTACACTCTGGTTCACAAAACAGAAAAAGGAAAGTACAGAAACAGCGTACTTCCCACTATACAGCACTATAACCAAGGCCCATTGTCTTAAAAAATTTTCCAGGCAAAGTCAGGTAATAAGTTACTAGGTCTACATAACAACTCTTGAGCTCAAACAGAAGATTAATGAATGAGCTCCGTCTACCTGACTATTTCATTGCTCTGAGATTCTATAAATGCATTGAAACTAACGTGAACCTCTCTTTCTCACATTATATTCTCATTGCATATATATTTTTTACCAGAAGAGTAAAGATAATATTAAAAACGTGTTTCAGCTGTGTAGAACACATCATGCATGTGTGGGCAACAGTATGAAGTGGTAGTTATTGCAATGGATTTTATACCCCAAAGATGTCCATTCAGTTCCTGATGCTGATAAGTCTAAAGAATAGCAAAGAAGTAGAGAATGGAAGGAAAAAATGAAGCGGGAGAAACAAAGGGTCAGAGGCCAAAGTCAGTGCAAAAAGGTGGTCATTCGGAAAGGTAAACAGAAAGGTCAAAATGTAAGTTGGTCATTCAGTGATGGAGGAATGTGTGGCTTGAGTAAGTGTAATTTCTTTGAAGAAGTCATTGATACTTTAAAAGGACATATAAGTAATTACGAGTGTTACTGAGATTAGGACAATTAAGCGTTTGCACAGTGGATTGGGTGAGTTTGAACCATACTGGATCCAGTTTGTTTACCTGTGTAGACTTTTTACAGCAGACTAAATAAATGAGATTTTTAGACAGGGTGGCACAATGGTAGCACTGCTGCCTCGCAGTAAGGATACCTGGGTTAGCTTCCGGAGTTGCTTGGAGTTTGCATGTTCTCCCTGTGTCTGCGTGGGTTTTTTCTGGGTGCTCCTGTTTCCTCCCACAGTCCAAAGACATGCAGGTTTGGTGCATTAGCGATCCTACATTATCCTTAGTGTGTGGTTGGTGTGTGTGTGTGTCCTGCAGTGGGTTGGTGCCCTGCCTGGAATTTGTTCCTGCCTTGTGCCCTGTGTGAAGTAAGGAGACGGTGCTTGTCAGTGGCACACAGTAGGGAAAAAGCTCGAAATGTCAACTTTAATCTCTAAATTTCCACTTTAATCATGTAGATTATTTTGTCATTAAAGTAGAGCATCATAAACTTAATCTTAAAATCGTTTAATTTACTAGTTTCTCAAATCCCCTCGTAACTAAAGTAGCACGTTAAATGCATTGTTTTCTATTTGATCTTCTATGTGCTCTATGTGTGTGAATCACTACGTGCTTCCAGGCTTTCTCTTCCTCCGACAGGACACAGAATCCATTACATTTGTGATATTACAACTCTCTGAATAATTAAAATACTGAGATGTATACATGATATCATTTTCATAATAGGAGTTACAGCATGTTATTAAACATGGGAACATGTTGGCGCAGTGATTGTTCATGTCTCACACAAGATACTTGCTGCATCATGCGACCTTCTATGAAATACTTTATTGTAGCAGTACTGTATCTTTCAAACGTACTAACCTTCAATTCCTGTCCTTACTTTTCTTTCTCCAAATACCCAATTGCCACACAATCAGCTCTGTAATAGACGTTTAGCCATCTATAAACTTAGAATGCTGATTCTTCAAAACTTTTAAGGAACATTGAAATATCTTCGTAGTACGTGTATAATTATTCTATCCATCTCTCCTTCCAGTGTCGCTTCGGCACCAGCAAGAATACAGCACGAGCCAGGAACAATCCGTGAATGGAGCGTAAGCTTCGCTACGCTCTGACATCGTGTCCTCACATTTTTAATAATTAACAATATAGATTATTTAAATGAAATTAAAGTTTTATCTGTATAATATAATAAACATACTTTGCTGCATTTCATCTTAAAAATGATATCGTCATCAAATGTAAATATGTGCTTTATAAAGTGGATCAGGATGTGCAATATTATTACTATCGCAAGTTTACAATGAGGTAATTGTACTTATAAGCACAAACAGTTCTACAAGGAGCACTTGATGGACTGATTGAGTGCGTTTAGAATTCTTGGGATGAAACTGTTTCTGAACTGCGAGGTCAGTACAGGAAAGGCTCTGAAGCGCTTGCCATATGAGAGCAGTTCAATAGACAGCATGGCTGAGGCAGCGTGTGCTTGATGCTATATACTGATAATTCTCTTCCGAACAGCTGTGATTCACATTCAGTTATAGTGATATAAATACTCCGAGTGGTGCAGTGAGAGTAATATGGAAAAAGATGATCCGATGTGACAACCCTAAACGGAGCACCTAAATTCCCCCCCCCCCCCCCCCCCCCCCCCCCCCCCCCCCCCCCCCCCCCCCCCCCCCCCCCCCCCCCCCCCCCCCCCCCCCCCCGGGGGGGGGGGGGGGGGGGGGGGGGGGGGGGGGGGGGGGGGGGGGGGGGGGGGGGGGGGGGGGGGGGGGGGGGGGGGCCAAAAAAAGGGGTTTGGCGTATGGAAATCCCAAGGAACAACGCAGGGTTTGAGCTCCGTGGAAATGTTTTTTTTAACCCAAGGGGTTTTCCATTTGCTTTTAAACCAAATCTTCTTGAACTTTTTTCCCTCCAAAATACCCTTGGGACACCTCAGCTTAAATCTTTTAAAAACCCTTGGGGCAAATTTAAAAAAAAATTTAAAAAATTAAATAAATCAAATTTTTTACACAAAATTTTGGAAACAAGAAAAAAATCGGAAGGGGAAAATAAAGGGTTGGGCCGATTGCTGGTGGCTCATTTTCTCTTTTTTATACAAAGGGATATTAATTTAGTACCCTGAATATTTTAAAAACACTTTAATTTATTTTAAAAAGTATGGTTCTTCAAATAAAAAAAAATTTTAAATATTTTGGACAAGATTCTTTTACATTAATAAAGAGAAGAAAATTCGCAATTTCAAAAACTTAGGTGTTAAAGATCATCTTTTAAAAAGGCAGGAGATTAATTTATAAAAGCAACCGGGCGGGTTTTGACATTTAAGATTTACCCCACTAAACCCCATCCAATTTCAAGAAATGTAAAATAAAATTCATTTAAATTGGAAAATTTTTTATTTTTTAAAAAAAGTGATCTTTTTATTTAGGACAGGAGGAGATCTTAGTAAGCAGGTTTTGGAAAGTGGTTTTGTATGCTGTAAATTTAAAATTGTTAAAGTATATTGGTTACGGGGGTATTAAAACTGAAAATCAGGGAATATTTTAAAAAGAAAGAAAAATGGAAAAAATTTGGGGCCCCCCATGAACTGGAAAAATCAGTTTTTTATTGTTTTTTTCTACACAAATTTCCCTTAAAATGCTTTCCTATAATTAATTTAAAATTATTTCAAAAAATTTTTAGCCCACTTAACTTTTCATTTTGATTTTTTTCCTGTGTAAGTTAATTTGGTCCCCTTTTGATGATATCCCCCGGGTAAAAGTTTAATTTCAGTCATCCCTGTGAACAGCCTTTTGAATTTTAAAAATTCTTTTCCTGTGGATTTTTTCCCAAAAAATAAAACATTATTTTGTATGGTTTAGAGTTACCTCACTTCTTACATTTTTTTTTTTCTTTTGTCCCAAAAACCCCTTTTTTGGTTTGGGGAAATAATTTAAAAGCATGTGAAGTTAATATGATTATGTTCACTTTTCATTTTAAAATTTTAATAAAAAAAATTTTGGATTAATTTTTAAGATTCTTGAAGTTTCTTTTTTTTTTAAAAAATCTCCAAAAACGACCTTTTAATAATTCCTTTTTTTTTTCCATTTTTAAAAATTTTTTCAAATTTTTCCTTGTGGATTTTTAATTTTTAAAAATCATTCCACAAAACTGTAATTCAATATGAATGATATCAAGATCTCTTTTGGAACATTTTTAAATTATTCAATAAAAATGTTTTCTAAAAAACCTTTATTTGATAAAATATGACGTGTAAAACATTTTTCAAACTTAATTTTGGGCCATTTTTGTATGGCATAAGAAATAAATTTTAAAACCAAAGCCATTTTGCCTTAAGAAAACTTTTGCTGCTTTTTTGGGATCCCCGGTATATTTAATTTCTGCTTCTATATTGGATTTGTCAACTATTGTTTTGAATTTTGAAAAAATTCTCCCTTTTGTTTTTTTCCCCTTCTAAAACCCCATTTTTAATAAAAAAATTTTTTCCCGATTTTCATATGCTTTAAATTCAAAATTTTAAACTTAGTAAGAAAAAAATATGGGGGGGCGTTTGGGATCAAATTTTGGGGGGATTATTGTTTTGGTCTTGTTTCATAGTAAGCCCCATCCGTTTCCCCCCATCTAAAATAAAAAAAAAAAAAGGGTTAAACCTTATTTGCCTTTAAATATGGAGCATGCTTTCCCCTTTATTACAAAATCTTTTGGGGCCTTTTTAAAATTTCCTAAAAATATTTTCGTAAACTTTTCCCCAATGGGTTTTTTATAAAAGACCTGTCCGGACATTGTCCAAGAAAATTTCTTTTGTTGTTTTTTGTGATAAATTTTCCTAAAACGGATTTTGGGATTTATATATTATTTTTTAAAATTTTATTATTGGTGGGCCTTTTGATTCTATGTTGCACCTTTGAAAAAAGGTCACCTGAAAAAAATCTTTGTTTTTTCTAAGTTAAACTTCTTTAAATTTGAGGGAACCGATTTCATATGTATTCCCATTTTTGGTAAATAAATTTTTTTGGATTAATGAGCTTTAACTAAAAATTATGTGGTATTTTTCCCCCGTGTGTTTTTATTTCATTTTTCAGCAAATAAAAATCTTTGTTTTTGGGAAAAATGCCCCCTTTTGGAACAGGTACTTTTCCTTTGATGGCACAAATTACCGTTTAAAACCTCCTAAACAAATGTAAATTTTAAAAATATTCAAAATTTTTTTCGGCAAAAATAATATGTCCATTTTTTTATTTTTGCTTTTCCCGTATTTCCCCGTAAAAATTTTTTTTTTTAAACCCAAATGCTCGGATCTTTTTTACATTTTGGAATTAAATTTTTTGAACGCCGTGTGACCCCGGCCTATTTTTTAACCAAATTACTTTTATAACCGAACCTTCTGCGGTTATGTTTAAACATTTTTGAAAATCTTGAAGTTCCCCTTTTGTTTTACTCTTTGTCTTTTATTTTCCCTGGGGACCTGAATTTTCGTTCTCATGAAAAGGGGTTTTCCTTTTTTCGTCCCCCGTTTAAAGGGAACACACTTCAATGGATTCTATACTTGCTTGACCCCAAAACCTGTGGGAAAGTAAAAAGTTTTTTTGCCTCTCTGAATGCCTTTTTAAAAAAAAAAATTTTTCCCTAATGGGGAATGATCTATTTTGCCTTTTTAATACTTTGCTTTTTTGCATTTTTGAAAAATATTTTGTTTTCCTTTTTTTAATTTTTTTATTTTTTTTATTTTTTATTAATTTTTATTAATTCTCTAGCACCCGTTTTTCCAAAAAAGAATTAGTAAAAACAGATGCCCCATTGAGAGAGGAAAAAGAAATTTTTTAAAAAGGTTTTAAAATCCTAAATCAAAAATTTTTCTTTATAAAATTTATTTTTTTCTTTAAGATTGTTTTTTGTTTTGAAAAGTTTGAAATCCTTAACTAATATTTTTTTTTCCATTTTAAAATAATTAAAATGTTTCCCACTACTGAAAAAGGGGTTTTTACGGGGAAAAGTCCCCCAACATTGGAAGCAACAAAATTTTTTGCCCCAAAATTTAAACCCCTTCGAATCCCCAAAAAGCTTTAAAAATGGGTTAAATTTGAGTAAGACTGCTGAGGGTAAAAAATTTGTCCAGAAAAATTTTTTAATTTAAAAAATTTTTTAACCTATTTTAAAAAAAAAGGAGATTTGATTTTCTTTTTTTTTAAAAAGGTTTGGATCTGAGGCCAAAAAGGGATAAAAAATTTTTTGTTGGGGGGCTTTTTGGGTTTTTTTTCCCTGATTGGGGGGATTTTCCCAAACTCCTTTTTGGAAATTTATAATGAAATTTGGGAAAGGGGCATTTTCCCGTTTTTCCTTTTGCTTTTGGAAAATTTTTTTGAAAGGATTGTAAAAATTTTTTTTTATTTGGAATGGCCAAAATTAAAATTGAGCCTTTTAAATTTTCCCCCGGGGGGCTTTTTGGATAAAAGGGTTTTTAATTTTAAAAAATTGAGGTTTGTTAACAAATTAAAAAATTTTTTAAAGGTAAGGGTGAAAAAAAGGAGCTGGAAAAATTCATTTAAATTTTAATTTTTGGTTAAAAGGGGTTGTTAAAGTCTTGGGGGAAAAAAATTTTTTCAGATATTTAAAAATTTTTTGGGGTTAAAAGGTTTTTTTTGAGACCCCCAAAAAAAGGTTTTAAACTTTCTCAGGGTTAAAAGGGGAGGGGCCAATTTTAATATTATATGTTGATTCACCGGGAAAATCCTTTTTTCATTTTTCCAACCGGAGCTTTATTTTGTGATTTTTGCTGTTTAAACCCCCAAGGGAGGGGAATTTTTTGGGAATCCCCCGGCTTTTTAAAAAACCTTTTATCTTTTTTAAATTAAAAAAAGGGGGTTTTTTTTTGGAACTTTGCAAAAACTTTATTTGATGGGTTTTTTTTGAAATAAAAAAGCAGGGTTTAAATTAACGGTTTTTTCCCACCCATTTGGGAAAAAAGGGGGCCACCCTTGTCGTTTTTCCTTTTTAAAAGGCCTGAAAATTTTGTTGATAAAAACAGTTTTTTTTGGTTTTTTACAGTATTTTAAACTGCCAATGTGGGAAAACAAATCAATTTTAAAATATTTCCAAATTACGGAAAAAGGGCCTTTTTTTAAATTAATTCAAACGGGTTTTAAAATTTGTGGTGGAAAACTCGGCCAAATTTTTGGTTTTGTAATAAATCCAGTCATTGTTTGGGGTTTTTTCTGGGGCCCTTCAACCCCTTTACTATGTTTTTTGAAAGTATTTGGTGTTAATTTCAAAAAAGTGAAAGGGGCCCCGTTTGTGCCCTTTTTTTAAAAAAAAGTCGGGTTTTTTTTGGGAACAGAATTTTAATTCCCCCCTTTGGCCCCCCAAAAATTTTAAAAAAAGGGATTTTTAACCCTGGGGTTTTTTTCTGTAATGTTTAATAGGGGGGATTTAGTTGGTGAGATTTCTTTAAACCTGAAGGGAAAAACCGGCCCCAAAAAAATTTTTTTCTTGTAATTCCGGGGGACTTTCCCCACCTTTGTATGTTTTTAGAGGTTTTTAACTTCTTACAGAATGTGGTCTGAAATCCAGAAATGCCTTTTTTTTTGTAAAGCTTTTAAAACCAGAAAAAAAGGGGGTTTTTTTTGGTTTAAAGTTCCTAAAAAGTGTAAAATTTTTTCTGATTTCTCGGGCCGGTTTTATTAGGGTTTTTTTCCCTAATTAATTTTTTGTAAAGGGTTTTCGGCCCCCTAAAAGCTTTTGGTTCCCCTTAATTTATAAAATGATTGTTTATTTTTTTTAAATAGTTTTGGGTTTTTTTAGTGCCCTTTGGTTTAAATTTTTTTGTTTTAAAGGTTTCCCCTTAAAATTTTTAAAATTCCCCGGAGTTGGTTTTTTTTTTTGAATTTGGCTTCGCTACTTTTTTTCCCCCAATTTCATTTATTCGTTTGGGAAAATTTTTTTTGGGTTTCTTTGGTTTCTTTAAAAGTGGTTTCCCAGTATCCGCAGGTCTAATGTTTTTTTCTAAAAGAATTTTTTTTTATTCTTTCCTTTTTGGGTTTTTCGGGAAAAAGGGGGCCCTTTTTTCCCGGGTTTTAAATTTCAGGTTTCCAAATCTCGGGGGTTTTGTTCAAAGAAATTTCAATTTTTTGGGTTTAAAAATTAGTAAATTACTATAAAAAAGGGGTTTAACAACTCTTGAGGGGTGATGTATGGGGAAAAGAAATCCCGGGAATTTAAATAAAAAACCTTATTTGTTTAATTTGGAAAAGTTTTTTAAAAATAATAACCCTTTGGGTTTAAAGGGTTTCGGTGGAAAAAAGTTTTTTTCTTTTTTTGGGTTTAAAAACCTAAAGGGACTATAAGTTTGTGTCAGTTAAAATTTAAAATTATTTTTGTTAATTCTTCCCCTTGGGCATTAAAATTTTAAAACAAAATTAAAAGTCCCATTATAAATTTTAGGTTAATTGATGATGCAAAAAAATTTTGTATAAATTCTTACCCCCCCTAGTTCTTTTAAAACTTTTAAGAAGAAATTCCCCGCCCAAAATCTTTTCAGGCCAAACCCCACCCTATCTAAAATGGTTTTTTTGTAAAATTCCCCTTATTTTCTTTGTCAAAATGAAAAGGGTCTTTTTTTTCCAATTCCCCAAAAGGGGGGTTTCCTTAAAAAATACTTTTTTATTTTTTGGGGGAAATTACTTTTTTTTTGGAAAAAAAGGGAAAAATTAGTTTAGGTTTTTTTCTTTTCCCCAAAGGGAATTTCCTGAGTTTTTTGTGATATTAAAATTTAATGGAGATGAAATGTTAGTCAATTTTTTCCCCCTTAACCCCCACCCCCCTTTTTGGGGGGGGGGAAAAAAAAAATAATGTTTCTAAGGCAAAACCCCAAAGCATAACTCGGTGGCTTTTAAATTTAAAGATGAATATCTTTACCCATAGTCTTTAAAAAAGGAAAAAAAAGAAAAATTTTGCATTTAATAAAAATTTTTAAAAATATAAAATTTAATATATATATATAAAATTATATATATATATATATAAAATTTTTCTTCATAAATTTTTTAAAAAATTAAAGATGATATCCCCAGATAAAAAACCCAGGTGAGGGTTTAAAAAAACCCCAAAACAAGCAAACAAGTTTTAAACAGTAATATAAAACACAAAAAAAAGGGAGGATATTAAAGCTATTATAAAATGAAATAATTAAAAAAAAAAAAAAGAGGGGGAAAAAACTAATTTAAAGCACTAAAACAAAAACATTTAGCCCCTAGAAATACAAAATAATGATAAGTAATAAGTAAGTAATAATAATTAAGAATATGAGAATAAAACTGATAAAACCCAATTTAAAAAAAAAAAATAGATCAGACATTTTTATTAATCACTTTAAAAATTTCCCCGCCTTTCCCCAAATTATTATCAGAAATCCCCGGGATCAGCTTTTAACTCATTTTTCTGCCTCCCCCTTTGCTGGGGAAAACATAAAAAATGACCCCCCTTTTCCACTTTCAGTTTTTCCCCGGAAAAGGAGGGAATTTAAATCTTTGTGGGGCTGTTTTTTTAATAGGGTATTTGTCTTTGCTGGAAGTCAGGGGAAGGCCGGAATGTGGCAACTTCATATAAAATATTTTCCCTTTTTTTCCTGGGGGAGTTCCATCCCCTCTAACTTAAATGATAATGTTCAACGAACTAAAAAAGATCTTGGTGGGTCTGGTTTTTTGATCCGTTGGCAAAAGCCTTCATCCTCAGATTCCTTTTAAAATTACCCCCGTTTTTTTAAAAAGTTCTTGCTTTCCCTGGTTTCCTTTCCTTTTCTGGGCAAGCCTAATTCAAACTTATCCCCTATTCCCATCTTCAAAAGCAGATCTTTCCAATTTTTTCTCCATTTTTTTTCTTTCCCAACGGCTTTACTGCTTTTTCCCCGGGCCTGGAGCGATGTGGGCATTTACCATTCAAATTTACTAAGATGCCCCCAATAACGCAAGCTGCCGTTTCCCGATTTTTTCTCAATGGGGCTCCAATTTTACCCAGCACCGGGTTCGTTGACCTTTTGGGCGCGCCTTTCTTTCCCTTTAATTCCTTGCAGCCTTTCATTTGCCTTTTGGGTTTTCTGCCGGGACATTCTTTGGGCCCTTTTCATCCCCTGTTTTAATTCCGCAGTCCCCCAAGGCCTTTGCGTTGATTTCTCATTAACCTTCCTTTTTTTATCTTGCGTGAGCTCGAAAACATTTTCTTCGATATCAAATGCGCCTTTTTACCGTGAGAACGAACTTGCGAAGCGGTGCCCCTGCCCGTGCGCAAAACTGAAGCAGGGGACCCCCCGTTTCCCCCGCCCAGGTAATCCTCCAATCCGGGGGTTTCCCAATCTGCACCCCGTGCCCCCCCTCCCCCGCCTCACCCCGGCAAATTGCGGGCGGGTCAGGGGTTTTTTAAAAGCCCATCTGTCCAGGTCTTCTCGGGGGCCCCTTTCAAAGGGGGCCCCGGTCCCCCATTGGATGTAGTTTTGCCCCGGTTTTTTGGCCCCCCTTCTTTTGGCCATGTTTTTGTTTTCTTGGGCGTTCTGGGTTGAATAAATACAGGATATCCCCAGAATAATAAAAAAATTAAAAAAGCACCACTCTACCCCGACTCCACCTTAAAAGGGCCATCTCCCCCGGCAGCCCAAATTTTTAATTATTTTCACTTTTTAAACCCGCCCCAGTTGGGGTTAAGGTAGGCGGTGCTCATACTAATCACAGGGTCAGGTGAATGAAAAAAAGCTTTTTTTTGCAGGGTTATATATTTTAATTTTTATATTTATTTATTTATATATATATTTTTGGGGGGGGGGAGCAAAAAGGGCTAGTGAAGGCAGTTCTGACCCATCGGGATTGGCAGGCGCCTAACTCTCTTTTCCTTCCCTGTGACCCAAACCCCCGGGAGGTTTCACCGCTCTGGACCCCCCTTCGGGGGAGAAAGGGAGCCCCGCCCCCCGGCCCCTTTGTCACATCCGGGACCCAAAACGTGAACCCCCAAATTCGACCTATATTTTTCCGTCTCCCCTTTTAAAAACCTTCCTTTTTCCCTTCTTGTCAGTCTTGTTTTGGACTCTGTTTAACACTTTGGGGATATTTAAAAAAGAAAAGTTCACCCCGGGATACAAATTAATGGGGGGCCCCCAAACCTTTTTTTCTTTGCTTTTTTTTGTGACAGTGGTGTAGTAGGGATGGAGAACCCCAAAAGAGAAGGGGGGGCCCTCAAAACACCGGGTGGGGCCATTTTGGGGGTATTCAGGGGGGGGGGTGCCCGGGTTGGGGAGACCGGTGGGGGGTCGCCCCACCAAGAACGGGCCATCAAGGGGCCCCGGGGGGTGGCGGTGGGGCTCCCCCGGGGGCGCCGGGGGGGGCAAGGGGGGACTCATATGCTCTCTTGGGGGGGTCCCCCCAAAAACCCCCCCTTTACCACCTTGGGTGAGTGGCAGGTGAGAAAATAAAAGTGGAGGTTGGACCCTGGGGCCCCACCAGAAAAACAAGCCTGGCCCTTTATGGGCAAAGTATGGCGTGGCTACGCCCCTTGGGGCCGGCCCCATGGTAGAGCGGGGGTAGCGGTTTTTCGCCCCCTGAAAAGCCTTCCCAGGCTCCCACCCGGTCTGGGGGTGAGTTCAACATGTCGGGCTATGGGGGAACACAGGGGGGGCCTCCCCTTTTGGGGGCAAAACCCTTCTCCCAAAACTCAGCCGGGTATTCCCCAGACCCTGGCCCCCCCCTTATAACCCCGGGTTGCATCCGCGGCCCCGGGGCCTAAAAACCGCTTGGGGGGGGGGATCAGGTGGGGGGGAGGGGGCGGTTGTCTGAAAAACCGTTTCGGTCCCGCGCCCGGGCGTGGTGATGGTTGGGGGTTTAAAACCCCCTCGCCCCAATTCGCACAACATTTCCATTTTGCCCCCCTTTTTCTCGGCAATGGCTAAAATTCAAGCCCAGTATAACCCGTCCCGGGAAACCGCTTCCAGCACCGCCGGCTTTCTCCGGAGGTGCCCAAAAAACCCGGGGAATCCCCTGATCTCCCCCCCGGTAAAGGGGCGGACGGCGCGCGGGGGAAAAACCCACCCCGGGGGTTAAACCCGTTATGGCGGAGATAACTGCCCGCTGCCCCCCCCCGAAATCAGCTGGCAGAAGGTGAAGCACCCGCCCCTGGCCCGGGAACCCCGGGCCGGGGCACAACCGCATCCAAAAACGCCTGGCGGGGGAGGAAACCCCCCCTTGAGGTGGGCTGCCCTCTCCTTTGGGGTTTAAATTTTAAAAAAGGCCCCCCGGCTTTTTTAAAAAGGGACTGGAATGCGACCCCTAAGTTTGTAAAAAACGTGGTCCTTGTCAATGGCCAGGGGCCCAGTCAGTGATCCACGGGTACTTTAAGGGAGAGAAGACCTCCTTTACCCCGGGAGCAATGCATGGCGGGGGGAGGCAGGCTTTGCATTCCCCCCTCCCGGGGGGCAAATCGCGAAAGCACACGCCCCTCCAAATTGCCACCTGGGCACCAAAAAAACCCGGAGGGGGATAAAACTCCCCGGACTCCAGGAATTAATGGGGGGTTTTACTTTTCCCCTCCCGGGTTCAACTGGGGCAGATTCCCAGGAGGACGTGCTCCTCTTGCCTATTCCCGTTGCGTTCCTTCCCCAGAATGGGTCGCCTTGGACCTCCCAGAGGCCCCCAGCCAGGGGCCAAAAATTTTGTCCCTGTGGATTACTACTCCATACCCCGATTTTTTCCTCAACCCTTTTAAAACCGCGGGGGGGGTTTTAATTCCGCGCGGGGGGCCCCAAAGGTTTGAAGACCGGGGCCCCCCCACCCCCGAGGGGGTTTTGGGGGGGACCCAATTACGAAAATAAACATTTAAAAAGGTGATCAAAAACCCCAAACCCCACGGGGGTTGTTTTAAAAAACCCCAAGCAAAGCCAAGGGGTGGCGCGGGGGGAAGGGAACCCCCCCGCCCGATGGGAAAACGGCCCCCGGGGTTTTCCCGAAAATTTCCCCCAGGAAAGGGGGGGAAGGGAAAAAATAGAACCGGCGGCTTTTTGGAAAAAATTTGGCCCCGGGGGGGCGAAACCATCCCGGGGGGTTTTTTAAATGGGATTTCCCCGTGCCACCCCCCCTCAAATTGCCCGCCCCTGGCGGGGCCCCCCGGTTAAGGGGGGGGAAGGCTGGTGGGGTTTTTTGGGTAAAGGCCAGGGCCGGTTTATTGCCCGGAAGGCGGGGGCGGGACTCCCCCCCCGGGAAAACCCCGGCCCTTCCCACACCCAACGGGCGGGCCCCGGGACGGCGGGTGGAAACATTTTCCCGGCCCTTGGGGGGATCGTGGAAACCCCCGGGGGGCCCCTTTGCGAGCCCGGGGGGGAAGGAATGGCCCCCCGGGAAAAAGGGTGGTGGAGCTTGGATCAGCGAAATTTGGGGTGCCGGGGGGAGGTTTAAGTCCCCTTTCCGCCCCTTTGCTGGTCGGGGCCCGGGGGATTAGGCTGCACCCCCGGGTTTCCCCAAAAATCCCAATTGATGCCTTTCCCCCCCCGCGGGCGGCCCCCTGGGGGGCTTGGACCCAAAACCTGACCCCCCGCGACAAAGGTAGGGGGTTCTTTCGGACTCGAAAGGGAAAAAAGCGTTTACCCCTAAAGGGCACTAACCGCGGTTCCTTCCCTTTGGGTTCCGGGCCCAGCAAACCCACCTTTGGGCAAAGGTCCGGGCCCCTAATCTACAGTGTGCCCCACCCCTGATGGCGGGGATTATTTAGCATGGAAGGAAACCACAGCATGCCCGGATTTGGGGACTTGGGAGGCGGTCGGATTTCCCAAAAAGTTTCGGTTAAAGGGGAAATAAGGGTACCCGGTGGGTGGGTCGAAACCACAGTGCTCCAAAAAGATGCCTTCGGGAAAAGGCGGCCCCAACGGGAGGTCCAAAACCTTTCGGTTCCCCCCCGGTTTGCCCGTTTTTGGGAAGCGGTAACTATTTAACAAAGAAGAGGGGCCCCAACATTGTGGAGGGGGTGCAAAAACAGACCCCGTTTGGTGACTTGAAAAAGGCCCTTGCCCCTTTTTATTTGATGGGCCCCAACCTTTTTCCTTTCATCCTCCCGGCGGGCGGGGAAGGCCCGGGGCGGCTGGACCAAATGCGTGGTGTTAAATTTCCAGCGGAAAATGTTTGGGCGGGAAGGTTTCCCGGGGAAGGGGGGCTCTGGCGTTAAATGGGAAAACCTGCTGAGGGCTACCTGTTGGGCCCCGATTCCCCCGTCCCGGGCCCTACCCCCACATGGAGGCCGGGCCAAAAATGGCAATCCCCCGGGGGCCCCGGGGGTTTTTCCCTTTTGGGTTGGGGACCGGGGCCCATTTCCCTTTTTTTGCCCCCCCGACATCTGGGCCCGGGGGCGCTTGGCGGGGGGGCCAAGGAGCAAAAGGAAAGGGTTCCGAGGCGCCGGGATTGGCAGGGCATTCCCCTTTTTTACCCCAGCCCCCCGGGGGCCCACCTTTTTCTGGGGGGCCAACCCCCGGGACGACCAAGGACAGCTTCCGGGGGGCCCTGGTACCTCCGCGGCCAAGCCCATTTCCCGGTCTCCCTTAGCCCTTTTTTCCCCCAGCCCCGGCTTTTTTTTTATCTGTTTTAAAACCCTTTGTCGTATTTAAAAAAAACGGGGTTCAGCGGATACCGAATTTAAATTTGCCCCAAACCCGTCTTTGACTCGTTTTTTGGCAAAAAACCCTTCACCGGGCCAAGAAAACTTTGGGGGGAGCCACCATTTTATTAATAAAGGGCTTAAAATGAAAAACTTTTTTCGAAGGATGTCCAAAACTGAGTCCCAAAAAAGCTGGGGTAGGGGAAAAGGGGGAGGGTTTTAAAAGGGGAAACAAAAGTGAACAAAGTTCAGGGTCATGAAGGTCTTTAGCCATGGCTGATCGGGGAAATGGCGCAAGGGGCCAGGGTTTAATCTCCTTGGAAAAGCCCCAGGAAGGGGGAAAAGTAGTGCCCTGCCCCCTCCTGTATTCGGAACTGGGCCCACCCAAGCCGTTTGCTCCTCCCTGGCACTGTGTGACAATCCCCAGCGGGCCGGGGTCAGGCAACCTGACCAAAAAGGTTTGAACCTGAAAACTGCATTGGCAAGAGTGCCCCACCAACAACGTAAAAGGTTTGGCGGAGGCAAAAAAACCAATTGGGGCCCCCGGGGTTCAAAAGGTGCATGGTCCGCAAGGGGGGAATTCCCCGCCCCCCAGGTGTACCCCCCTGATTATTCCCCTTAATTGAAGCCTCTCTCCCCCGCGCCTGGGCCCTGGTCCAAAAGTTTTTCCCCCAAACTGTGGGGTTTTCCCCCGGCGCTTTTCAGCAAACCCCTAGGCCCCTTAAAAGGGGGGAAATGGGGCCCCTACGCTTTTCCCAAATCTGCCTGTCTTTTAGTCCATAACAATTTTTACAAAACCGGCCTTCCGAGCCCCTGGAGGGGCCCCTAACCGGGGAAAACGACCGGGGTTCGGCGGGCCTTTTCAAAATACACGGGAGCACTTTGGGTTCCGGGGCCTGCCCCCGGGGACCCCAAAAAACCCCAATCCAAAAAAACATTTTTTTTCCAAACCCCCCAAAGTTCCGCAAAACTTTTCCCCTGTGGTATTCTATCCATTGCTGGGAAAAGATATTCAGGTAAAGGGAAAGGTTAAAAAGGGGTTAACTTTTTCCCCGTGCGGAAAATTCACAACCCTGGAAGGGAACATCCCCGGTTCTAAGGTGCTAAACACGGTCTTAAACCCCTTTGGGTCGTTAAAGGAACCTCCGTACTTTTCATTCCCGTGGGTAAATATTTTTTGGCTTTTCGAGGAATGAATGAAAGGGGCAAAACCCAACTCCCGCGTTTTGGGGACCATATAATGGGACTGGACCGGGGCTAGGCTTTCCCCCGTTACACCTGTTCCCCTGTGTTGTCCATGCTCTAAAATTCACTTTTTGCCTCCAGGAAGCGATATGGACCCCGGACTATAACCCGGGCCCGTCACAATTGCCAACCCAAAATCCTTCCCGGGGGTTTATCACCCTCCGGACAGAAACTAAATTTTTCCCGCTCCCCGTTGTCTGGGACTTAAACGAAGTTAAGGAGCCCGGACAAAGGTGAGGGGGCGGCTGGAGGAGGGGTGGGGGTCTGGCCTTTCCCTCGTTTTGAGATTTCTGAAAACCCCCCCGCCCCCCGTTGGGTTGACTCACCAAATATCCCCGGTTCTTTTCTCCCTTTAAATTTTTAGGACCTTAATGGGCAAAAACAGAGGGGGGAGGGACTTGACCTGACCTGATCTCCCCGGCAGAATCCCCAGAATACCCAGGGAAATCGGATTGCCGGTGCCTCTTTTCCCTTGTTCTTTTTGGGGGGGAGGATCTTACCAAATCTACAATTAATTTTATATTTAGATTTTGTAAAAGAAATTTTCTTCCCATCCTTCTTTTTGGATTCTAGCCCCGGGGTTTGCAATAAAAAATTCAAAGGGGAACCCCCTGGGCTTTTGGGGAAAAAAGGGTGAGGGGGAGGGCTGATCCCGTTCCTTCCATCCTCGTTGACCCCTTAAAAAATTTGTTTAAGGCTGTTTAACCTCTCCACCAAAAATTGGTTTGGGATGATATACCATGGTCTTTTGATCTTTTTTGAGGGTCAAACCAAAAAACTTGGGATCAGCTGGATGATTTGGCTGGACTCAATCCTGATCTCTTGAAAAAAGGTCAGGGGTTTTGCAACCTTAGAAAGGTTGGGTCCTTAACATCTGCAAAAGAGATGTTCTAAAGGGGTTTTGGGGTCCCCTCTTTATTGGGGGGCGCGGGGGGGCAGCATAAAGATGAAGGCGCCCCCCACCTGGACAAACTTGTTAGGGAAAGGGGGGGGGGCCCAAGGAAAAGCTGGGCAGTTTTAACATCTGTGGGGGGCGACCAAAAAAAACTCTATCAATCCCGGGGGGAATCCACTGCCCCGAACGGTATCTCCGGCAGGGGTGCTTTGACGCTGCTGTCCTTCCCTTTTCCCCTGACAAACTGAGGAGATATTCCTCCCCCCACTATGACTCTTCGTTCCACCCCGGGAGTCGCAACATTATTCAAAGTTTTTTCTGTTTTTGCATTTTTTACTCTTTTAATTTAATATTTTTTTTGTATCAGTATAGTGCGCAGGATTTGTGAATTTCCCGGGATTTAAAAAAAAATCTATCTTTTATCTATCTATCTATCTATCTATCTATCTATCTATCTATCTATCTACTTTTATTATCTATCATCTATCTATCTATTTTAAAATAACTTGGATTCTCCGAAAAGTCCCCCGAGAAAATTTTTCTCGGGGCTTCCTTAGGAATTAAAACCAAAAGCCCCTTCCCGTTAAATTTTTTTTGCTGGGCATGGAAAATTTTGGGGGGATTGGGTAGTAATCCATGAAAAACTAAAAATTACCGGTTGGGGGCCTAAAAAGGGCTACTAAATCAAACCCCAACGGGAAAGGGAACATCCTGAAGGGGAGGGCGAGAAAAGGGATTCCTTCCAAAATTTTTTGCAATTGCCCCCGGGGAGGAAATGCAAAAGAAGAACCTCCTCTGATTCCCGACCTGAGGTGGCCCCTTAAGGCGCTGGAGAAAGGGGGGGATTAGCGCGTTCTTACTGCCCAAAACCCTGCTATGCATTTGAAGGCTTTTCAACAAAAGGGATCGACTGGTTGGGGTGGCCATTTACCAGGACCCGCATTTTTGCAAATCAAAGGGAATCACATTCCACTCTCCCCTTTTTAAAAAAAAGCCGGGGATTTAATTAAAAATGCAAAAGGGGGGCTGGTTTCCCCCCATTCCATCCGGGGCTTGGATGATGTTGCTGCGGTCGGGATTCCCAAAAACTCAGGAAGGCCGTTCATTTTCTCTGCCGCTGGGTTTGGGGGGAGGGCGGACGTTCATCCTCTATAACAGGCCTGTTAACACCAATGGTATTGTCTCACGGCTTTTTAATTTTTGAAGTCCTGCCCTAGAATCCGGGGGGTGCTGGATTGGGGGGGACTCCGGTTAACTGAACGTCCTCTGTAATGATTACACAAAAAAGGGCATGTACCAGGATTTTTCTGTGGACCGGGTTTTACTTTTAAATTTTAACCACTTCATTTTTCTCGGGGGGAATAATGGAAATGTTGCTTTTTGGGTCAAAAGGTGGGGGCCCTTTTTCCCTTTATCAACCCCTTTGTGGGACCCAAGGGGAGTCGACCCCCAACCCTTCCCCCCCCCAATCATTTCCCCCTCGCCCCAAGCGTTAGCAGCCCCGACTCAGGGGGTGTGGACAAACCTTGGTTGAATGGGTGTACATAGCGGCTGACTAAAGGGGCGGTTCTCTCCCCTTTAGTTCGAGCTGTCCCCCTTTCCTCAATGAGGGGTTTTTTAACCTTTCATATTTTGAAAGTCTGGGTAGGCCTTTGGGGCTGGTAGAAGCCACCTGCTCCCCTTTTTATAGGGGCTTGTTTTCCGGAACCCAACCAGTGCCATCTGGACCACAATGGGAAGCTTTTTGTGGTTGGCGTTCGGGGCAAACCCCCTGGGTTTAAACCCGCCAGTCTGTGGCACCCGGGTGGACTCAGGGTTCTGCCTTCACAGGGGGGTGGGGACTTTCCCCCGGGGCAGCATAATAAACCCCACCCTCCCCCTTTGGACAGCCCAAATGTGGGCCCCTACCCCCCTGGCCTGGCTGGTTGCCACAACGGATGGGGGCAGAGCCTGCATCGGGGCTTTCTGAATGGTGGACACCCCCCATCGAAAACTCCCCCCGGGACATTCCCATCTGGGCCGTAAAAATCCTGCCCTTTTCTGGAACCATTTTCCCTCCTCTGCTATGCCAATGTCACAAACTCACTCAAGTCAAGGGGTTTTTGGGGAAAAACCCCCGTTTTTAGGCTTAAATTAAAAATTGTTTCCAAGTGTAAAAAAACTGGCCCCAAAAAAGGGGAATAGGGAAAAAAGGGGGAGGGTTTTTGGGGAAGAAGGAAGTGAGATCAATGGGTCGGGGTCATGAAGGTCTTCAGCCATGGTTCAGGCCAGGCGGACATCTAGGGGGGGGGCGGCGGTCTCCCCCCCAAAGGTTTTCCCGGGGGCGCAAAGGGGAGGTGGAATCTCCCGTGAATGATCTTCAAAAAGAAAAAAACGTGCACTCTGCCACATCCTTGTATGATTCGGGAAATGCCCCATTCAAGCCCCCTTTGGGTGCCTCCCCCTGCACATTTGGGGCATTTCTTCTATATATATATAAAATGGACCAAGGCATCATTGGCTCCCGGGCGTCCCAAAAATCAACCTGGTGGGTGTGGATTGAAACATAATTCCCAGAGGTGTTCTATTGGGTTTGGTCAGGGAAGGGGGGGCCGTCAATGGTATCAATTCCTTACCTTCCCGGGGCCCCGCCATGCACTCCCAAAGGAAGGGCCATTTGGGCAGCAAAGGGGGGAACCCCCGGACCCACTGCACCAGCATAGGGGCTAACAATGGGTCAAGGGTTTCATCCCAACCTAAGACAGTTAAAATGCCGTTTTTCTGCTTGTAAGGGCTGGGGCTTCTCTCCATGGATACCTCCACAGACCATCCTGATCCACCCAAAACCGCCCCTGCTTACAACAGGCAGCATAACATTCTCCCCGCCCAGACCCTTTTTTTAACTTTACATGTGTCAGGGGAACCTCCCCTCTTGAAAAACAAGGGGCCCGTGGGGACCTACCAATTCTGGGGTTTTTTTTGGCCCAAAAAAACGTGCTCCACATGTCCCCTGGGGGGCCCAATAAATTTTGGGCCAGCCCCCCCCCCCAGAATCTGTTTTTGATTGTTTTTCAGAGACATTCACAAGTGGGCCTGCTGGGGGGCCCCTTTTAAAAGGGCTTTCAGTGCTCATCCTGCCTCCTTTCCCAAAGGATAGATACCAAAAACCTGCTGATGGGGTTGGGGCCTTTTGGCCCTGTCACCTCTCCTGGAAAACCCCGCCTTCTCCTGGTTTTTCCATGCCCCCTTTAGATGTTCGGGGAAAACAGAAATCCCCCTGGGGTGGGAATTTGGTGCCATCCTGGAAAGGGGGACTCCTGTGCACCTCTGTAGGGGCCCCCATCACCTCATCACCCCAGTAGTGACACTGACCCCTAGCCAAATGCAAAACTAGTGAAAAAACATGGAAAAGGCGAGGTGGGAAAAATTTTCAAAGAGCTGAAAATGATTAACAACCCCCCCTCACTTAATTGGCCAGGTCGATATCCCAAATGTCATTGACTTTATGCTATACCTGATTAAAAAAATTCCCCTTTTAATTTTGAGCAGTACATAAGCAGGTGATATATATATATATATATATATATATAATAAAGTCGCACATATCCCGAAAAAATTAATTTCAACATGGGAAAGCAAAAAAAAAAATAAAAACTTATGCAGTATCAGAAAGATAAAGTCCCTCTTTTTCCCGGGTGCCATCTGTAGAAAAAAATTTCCCGTGCATTTTTTTGGAAATGAGGTTTTCAACCCCAAAGTGATTGGCTAGGGGTCATCAATGTTTTCTTTGTAGGCTCCTCTAATTCATTGCTCAAGACTATGGAAAAGGGAACAAAAACCCAAAAATTGTTTTGCTGTTCCCCTGTTTTTCCCCACGCTGCATTGACAATAATGGGGTTTTAAACATTGCCCAAAAAGAAAAACTTCTATACTGAGGTTTTTAGTCATGTGGAAATCTAAACAAAGAATCTATATTTAAAAAGACAATAAAAAAAAAACATCCCTCCATCCCTTATCCAACCCGCTGTATCCCCAAATTTTTTAAACTTTAATATTGTTTTTGAACGGTAGGTGATTACCTTTTTTTCTGAATGGTCTGTATAGGTTTAACTTTTCTTTGTTTATTTTAAAAAGTTCATTTTGGTTTTTTTACAGGGGTGCAGCAAAAAAGAAAAAAACTAAAGGCTCTTTTTTTCCCTAGAAATAAATGAAAAAAATCTAAAAATAAGCAAACGAATTTTAGGGCGAAAACATAGAAAACAATCCTTATTGTTTTTTTTTTTTTCAAATTAGCAGCAGGTGGTACTCGTTTTTTCAAATTTCACACAGCCCACTGACTGATTGTGGTTTTTACAGCATCACTTTTCAGATTTTAGATGTGGGAAAAATCAGGGTCCCAAAAAAAAATTTTTGCAGAATGCCCAGATGCTCCTGAAACTTTCTAAGTAGTAAAAACATCCATACTTTTGGAAATCTTTGTGAAAAGGGCAATCAGTATAAGAAATACATATCTTCATTTTTTTGGGGAGTGTGGGAACAACATTTGTATATATTAAAATAAATGGTATTTTTGGGCTTATTATTTTTGGGAAATACACAGTAAAAAATTCTCTACAAGGGAACCAAGATTAACTAAAATTCTTCTGATATTATACCACAATTTTATATACTAGAAATTTTCCCCTTGATTAGGTATTTATGGATTTTTGCTGGGCTCAGCTGAAAATATTGATTATGGGGGGTGATGTTGTGATTCTTCCGAAAAAAAGATATAAAACCCCAATCCCTTTTTATGAAAGGGGGTTTTACTTTTAAAATTTTATATGTTTTTGAATTTTGGCTTGTTTTTTTTCATTTTTTTTTTTTCTTTCCCGTTTATGATTTTTTTGTCTGTTTAACTCTGTTTCCATTTATTGTGTTTTGGTTGGAACAGGGGGGACCACTTCCCCATCCTCCCTTTTGAGCCTCTCTTGTTCTTAGCCCTTCCTCCTATTTCCCAAGATTAACAGTGATTAAAGTTATTTTTGCTTTAATTTCAGGTTCCGTTGAAGATGGGCACTTTTGGCCATTGGAAGGGGTTTTAAAACTGTTTCGGAGATCCTATAATGAAAGCTTTGATTTTAAAAACTTGTCTTCATGTTTTTTTTGGACTTTAATCTGCAGCCCTCTCCTTTAGGTTTCTTTTAGTTTTCACATTTCTTTTATTGGTATGGGAAAAAATGTACTGTCTACATTGGCTTTGTTTCAAAAAAACACCTACTTTTTTTAATGGTTACAAGGGGCTTTCTGTTTTTTAATTTTTTTTTTACTTGCCTTCATGATAAAAACACACAGAACAATATTTTCTTTACATCTCTTCATTTCTGTACAGTATTATTGATACGGGGGTTTTTTGGAAAGGCATTGTTTTTGGGGGGTTTCCCAAGAACCCCGGGCAAAAAGTGTTTTTTTCGGCCATTTTGCTTATTTAAAAAACAAAAACAAAAATACCTTATTTAGTGACGTAAATAACATTCTTTAGATGTTGTGGTGAAATGTACTTTTTCCCAAATAACGACCCCAAACAACTTCATTAGAGGTCGCTGTGTAAAATACAAATAATTCCATAGCATCGGCAGGTCCTTCTAAATGACTTGACATGATGAACATTTTAACCATCAAACCCCTCAGCAGGAGTGACTTTCAAACCAATCCCAACAGCAAAAATTTTGTCCCTTTTCCCTTTTTTGGATGCTAAATGTTCAATATATTTTGCATTAAAATGTAAAAAATAGTAGTTTACTACCCTTCTAAGGGAAATTGAATTTTATGGTCGATGTAGACCTTTAGTTAACTTTGCGGTCATCAACAATCATATGTCCTATCCCCCAATTTGTATTATATTCACAAAAGCAGTGTTAATGTTCTGATGCCATCATTTGGGAGCAGAAAAGCAACTGAATAGACACAAAAGAATGCACGACCTTATATTTTTAAAAAAGGTGGACTCCGTATTTCTGGGAAAAATTTTTTTTTACATACATTTTCCCCTTTAAATCACTTACATGGGTACTGAATACCAGTTGTTCTGGGGGGTTGAGTCTAGCATTCATAAACTACTTTCTTTCGACTGGGCAATTCAAAAATTTCAAATTTTTTAAATTAAAAAAAATGCCATTAACATTTAATTATGCATGGCAAATTCATAGCCATAATGTAGTTAGGCATTTTAATCAGTTTCTATAATTACCACCTAGTCTTCTCTCTTTCTTAATAATGGGGGATTTACTTGTAATAAATTTTCAAGTATAAACTTGTTTTACCCCCTAAAAAAACGCGATCTCTGATATACAATCTTTGAAATTTTTAAAAAAAATTCATTTCAGTCCCAAAAAAAGCAATAAATTTAAAATTTTTAAGGCACATTATATGGGTGACCCGGAAGCCAAAAAGCTAGCCTCATACAACCCCCACAATTACAGGAAAAATTTGTATATTAACAAAAAGGGAAAAATTAATGTTTAACATCCATTACGCAGTTCTCCAGAAAACAATCCCACCACTTTGTAATGCTGGATGCTCAAGATAAAAAAGGATCATAAAAAAAATTCCTTTGGTTAAAAATATCCCCATATAAAAAAAAAAATGTGTGTAAAAAAAAAAAATATATATATATATATATATATACTGTATATCAATATACTGTATATCCCCTAAATGATATTCAAGTTTATGATTATTATTGATGTTTTTTTGTTTTCCCAAAACTGGGCTGCGTAGAAAAGGGAAATTTTCACCCTGTTTTGTCTATTCAATAAAAAAGGGATTTTTGTGGCTACAGGGGTTTTATCTGCGATCCGGCTCTTTATACTGCGCTATTTAAAATGGTTTTATAAAATAAATTGTTTTTTTAGGGCGGGGTTTATTCAGATGGGCGTACTGAGGGCCCAGGTGTGAGATGCGGGCCGAATGACCCGATCATAAGTAAATTTAATGCATTTAACCCCAAAATAAACAAAACTGTAGAGGCCCCTGATTAAAAGACGGGAAAAAAAAGAGCGAAACAACAGGACAGAGGGCAGGGAGGCCGAGCACAATAACCGGGGGGAAATGAGTTTTCCCTTAAGTCAATCTAAAATGGTTCAGATTGAAAAAATATACATTTCAAGTTCTTTTGGTTAAGTAGGTTCTATTTAGTTGGAAATATTTTGGTAAGGAATTTAAGTTGAATTTAGTCTTTACATTTCTATTGAAGAAAATTTATGCAATGATGACTAAATTTAAACATTTTCCCACCAAAGATATTTCTTCGACTAAATAAATTACTTATATTTAAAATTTAAATAGAACCTAAACAGATACGATAATACCCATATACTGATAATGCGCGCAGCATACGTGCATGTAAGACATGTAAGTCATCCGTTTTAACAAGAAGCATATTGCACTGATATTAAATAGCCTGCCCATTTAATTATTTAGGAATGGATAGATAAATTAAGAATTTGTACAAATAATGTTTTTTCTGTTTTCTTCCTCGATGGATTCTTGCAGCCAGCAACAGCTGCTCGCACTTCCAAAGGTGTGTATATATATATATATATATGTATATGTATATGTATATATATATATATATATATATATATATATATATATATATATATATATATATATATATATATCTAATAAAAAGGCAAAGCCCTCACTGACTGACTGACTCACTGACACATCACTAATTCTCCTAGTTCCGTGTAGGTAAAAGGCTGAAATTTGGCAGACTCATTCCTTACAGCTTACTTACAAAAGTTGGGCTGGTTTCATTTGAAATTCTACGCGTAATGGTCATAACTGGAAGCTATTTTTCTCCATATACTGTAATGAATTGAGCTGGATGGCCGTGGGGGGAGTTTCATGTGACATCATCACGCCTCCCACGTAATCCACTTGAACTGACTATCAACGCAGTACATAGAAAACCAGAAAAAGCTCAAAAGAGCGCTGAACAAAACATGCATTATATAATTGAGAAGGCAGCAAAACAATAAGAAGCAACACGACATAATACAACATATTTATGAGTGCTGGTACTTCAGAAAACAAAGCACGGTAACCCTAAAGTTTAAATTAAGTTCATAGACAGGCTAACGCTGGGCTTTGTAATTAGTGCCTACCCATATAAAGCCGCCCGCCGCGGCAATCCAATAAACACTGCAACAATATTCATGGGTGAAGGACTGTGCTTATGCAGAGGAAGATGAGATGGTCAGGGGTGTTTGGACAAACTCAAGCAAACTGTGAGAGAAACTTATGCTGGTCTTAACTAACATTACATACAGCCATGGACATCACCAGATGGCAACAGCAAGTGGGAACCCGATGCAAGAACACATGCTGCCACGGAACGGGCGAGTGCAAGACAAAAAGCAAAAAGTTCCAAAGAGTGCTGAAAAAAACCCAAATTACACAATTGAGAAGGCAGCAAAAAAATATAAGCGCTGATACATAAAGCATATTCATAAGTGCAGCAATTGCAGAAACAAAGCACACGGTGGAAAAAGTCGTCCTAAACTAAGACAGTGTAAAATAAAACCTGCATGCAGTGTCACATTCCCCAGATAAAGGGGAAGACAACTGTTTATTGATGCAGTAAGAAACAAATTGATGAATGAAACCTCTTATCTTTACAACGATTGACAAACACGGAATGTAACTTGAACACAAAACATCCTACAAATAGACCCTGATTTAAAGAAATAATGATAATAAAACTGATGACAGCAACACCAATAACCCCTACAAAAATTACTGTATATTGACAATCATTTTAAAGCTTTTTTTTAAAATGTTCCCTTTTTCTTTTCATAACTTTTTTAGACACTACTTCTCCCAGTAATATATATATATATACCCATCTACATACTCTCAAATACACTAGCCACACCGGGGAATTGTAGAAGCTTCCTACTACCGACATCCAAGGTTCGATTCCGAGAGGGGATGCACTGAGATTACTCACGCTTTCCGATTCATTTTACCCTAGATCTCCTTGGTTTGGGACGATGAAAAAAATATGCGGTTAACGGGGAATCATGTTACGCTATTTTTAAAATGTTTACTTTTCTTAGCACAAGCATAGCTGAGAAGCTTCATGCATGAACCCATAATGCATTTAATCAAACTTTCAATTCCAAAAGGGGAACTTTGTCATGCATGATTTCCTGGTACATCGACACCTGATGCACACATCACAGCTACAAAAATGTTAGAGTTGGAATAAAGGTTCCTAATGACTGATCGAGGGAAAATTTCATTTGAAAAGACTACCGAGCAAAAACCTGATAAAAACATGGTTTTGTGCACACTGAAAAGCAAGCAAAATTAGATGCATTACAAAAAGCAGACTTTTGGTTTTTTACTGGGGGTCATTGGACTTCCTATCTAGTAATTCTAAATACATCTAATTACAAAAAGTTCAATGATCAAATTTTTTTAGCCTAATGTACAAAATAATTTTTGAGGTTACCCAGAGTTTAAAGATTGTTGGTCAAATTACCTTTTATGTTTCTGACTTATTTTTAAGAAGAAACAATGCACTTTATGTTGAAATTTTGGGTTTTTATTATTTAAAGACAATACCATTGTGAAAAAAAACCTAAAAATAATTAAACTACCCCTTATTTTTAAGTCTGCCCAATTTTCACCAGGGGTGATATTTTTGTTTCTGTTTTTAATTAAATGCAGTTTAAAAGCATTTTTTTTTCCAGAAATTAAAACAGCTTGAGTTTTTCAATATTCATGTCCATGTCTATTATTTGATTCTGTCGCCACTAAAACCCTTTTAAATTAAAAAACATTTCATTTGGGGAAATTTTAGATGATCATATATTAATCAAATTATTTCTTACACAGCCTCTAATTAATTGGGTACATTTTTTAATGAAATCCCCCCGTAATATATATATGTAGTATATATATATGTAGATTTGTATATATAGTGTATATGACAGTATACCTGTATATTTAGATATGTATATGTGTATATATAGTGTGTGTGTGTATTATGATATATATATTTATATGTATATTTTTAAATGATATATATATATATGTATGTGTGTATATATATTTTGTAATATATATCTTGTATATATTTGTATATGTATATATTTTGTCATATTTGTATATGTGTATATGATATATTAAATATTAAGGGGGGGAAAAAGTAATGAGACTGGCAACACAAAAGGATCGGGCAAGCTGGCTGTTGTCCGATAGAACGGGGTATCAGAAAACTCCCATAGCTCAGTCAGTTTCAACTCCTTCCGTTAACTATGTTTTTTGGGATGATTAGCTTTTTGGTTTTTGTTACCCCCCAAAAATGGAACAGGGAATTTTGGGGAACGCGGCCTTTTAAATTTTGTTTTTGGGAAATTTTTTATAAAGATGCCCTTTAAAAGGTTCAAAAAAAAGGGCCCGGAGACCAGACATTGCAGACAAATGGATGCTCCATCATGACAAGCCCCATGTCACACTCCCCTTCCAAACAAATTTTTTTTGCCCTCAAAGGTTTCCCCTGTGGTTCCCAGCCCCTTATTCAGTCTGTGGATTTTTCCCAAAACTAAAAAAATGCCCCCAAAGGACATTTTTGGGACTTAAAAAACACCCAAAAATTAACGGACTTTGGGAAAAATACTTAAAGTTGCCCCTTTACCAACAGGGAACACGCCCCCATCGTGTGTAGCCCCAAAGGGAACTACTTTAAAGGGGGAAAAATTATGTTTGAAAAAATAAAAACTTTGGTAAAAAAAAAAATCAGTTATTATTTTTCTGCCACACCGTATAATTTATATATATATATATATATGATGTATATTTTAATTTATATATGTTTTTCGTTGTATATATATAAAATATATATATATACAATAAAACAAACCCTAATACTCATGACTCATTACTAATAACTTGTGGTAGAAGTCTGAATTTTGGGACCTATTTTTTTACAGCTTCCTTACAAAATTGGAAGGTTTCATTTAAATTTTGCGCAATGGCCCCTGAAGCTTTTTCCATTTTGAAATGGGTTGACCCAAAAAGCCCGGGGGGAGTTTGAGCTATCCCCCCCCAAAAATCACGCAGTATGAAAACCGGGAAGAGCTCCAAAACCGCTGAAGAAAACATACATTTTTAAATTAAAAAGGGCACAAAAAATTTAGAACCCCGGGGTGACTAAAAAACCATATTCACCCGGGAAACGGGCGGGGCGACAAAAAAAAAACAGTTTCCAAAAGAGTGCTGAACAAAACCAATTCCTTTAAAAAAATAGAAAACCCACCGTGTGGGCAATAGTAGAGGTTTGCTCTAGCAGGGGGCGCCGAGGTTTTTTCCCGAGGGATGACTAAGGGTTTTTAAAATTCATTTTAGCCCCAAATCCTCTTGGTTTGAGATTTTGAAAAATATGGGTTGAAAAAGACAGACAAATTGAAGTGGGAGTGAGGGAGGGGCTTTTGACCGGGGAAAAAACCACAATAACGCGGCTCTTAAATTGTAGTGGCCAACTTGATCTGAACTGGGTCCTTTGAAAAATATCCCCCTTTTTTTTAGCCCATATGTGTCAAATCAACCTGAAAACCCCCCGGGGTTTATACCCCCAGATTTTTTATATATTATTGTTATTAATGGGGGGGGATATTTGGGTAAACAATAAACTACAGATCCAAAATGGCCCAGTCCTTTTTTAAAACATCCTACGCTAATAAAGTCAGCTTATATATATATATATTATATATAATATTTTATATATATATATATATGACAGAAACACTATACTACAACAGTGAAAAAATAATTACATTGAAATCATGTTACGTATTTTAAAAAAAGTTTTTTTTTCATTGTTTTTTAACAACTACTTCTCCCGGGCTGGTATTTTTATATACATATATATCCCGCAAATCATGACAAGACAAAACAATTACTTGTCAATCATGTTTATTATTAAAATGTTTTTTTTCTTTTCCGCGCGGGTATTTTGCTTAATATATACAACTGTAAAGCCCGGAAGAGAAGTAAAGGGGTTGGGGTTTTTCCCCCTATATTTACAGAAAAAATTAAAAGGGTCAAATCATAAACCAAATAGTTCATATTTGGCTAAAACCCCTCCCCGGGCCATTTTTTGGGGAGGACCCGGGGGGGGAATTGGGAAGGACCAAGGGGAGGATGGGAAGGATGCGTGGGGAAGATGGAGGAAGGGGGAAATGGGGGGCATCGATCCTATGGTAGGCTTTTTTCCCGGAGGAAGCGGGGAAAAGAAACCCCCCATTCCCTGGGGGGAGGGGTTTCCCCAGGTGCTGTCAATCAATCCCGGGCTCCTCTCGGCGCGGACCATCCCCCAGCCCAGGACCGCCGGGTGGGCGGACCAACCGAGAGGTGGAATAGGAGAGGGCATCGGCTTTGGGCCTGAATCCCCCCCCTTTTAAAAGTGAACTTCCCGGCTGAAAGCCCAGGAACCACCGGGCCCCCGGATTACTCTTTGTGCAGGGACACCCACGGGTGCAGCGGATCAGTCACCAACAACTACCCAGAGGTACCGGGGGGGTCACTGCCCACAAGGCCCAAGGCCTCCCTCCACTCCCGCCCCCGGCCCCCGTCCACGTTCCCGCTAAGGTACATCACAGGGCGGGGCCCCCCGCGCTTTGGCTCGCCGCACCCAGGCCTGTGTCCGGCCGGTTGAGAAAAACGGGACCCCAAAAATGGGGCCCGAAACACAGGCCCCGGGTGGGCCTCTTTAGGTCACTAAACGCTGTTCGCGCGGTCCACCCAAAGGGGGCCCCTTTTTTTGTCAGGTCAGTCAAGGGTGCTGCTCTTAGGGGGGGAAAAAACCCCGGGGTAGTCCCCCCAAAGCCCCAAGAAAGCCTCACCTTTTTCGGCCCCGGCGGGCCATTCTAAGATGTTTTTCACTTTGGAGCCTGTGGCCGCACCTGTCCTTTGGGCCCCCAATAGCCTAAATATTTCCCCCTTTAACCAAAACACGGGGGGTTTTGGGGGGGGCCCCGTGTTGGAGGACACGGACCTGCGTAGATGCTCCCCCAGGTGCCGGAATAGATGACCGCCATCCAGGTAGGCGGCGTTTATGGGACTGGTGAGGGCCAGCACTTACCCCGCGGGAAGGTCCCCGGCCCCCCTGCCCCCAAATGGGGGGACCTTGTACTGCCGTGCCCGCGGGGGTGCAAAAGGCCCGCCCGGGGATGCCGAAAAGGAAATTTTCCCAAATACCCTTTTGTCATGTCAAGGGTGTCAGATTCGAGCCGACCCACCCGCCAAGGGGGTCGCCAATGGGGCAGGGGGTAGGCATGAACGGGGAGATCTGATTCAGACGCTAAAGTCATTACAGAACCCCCAGGAGCCGCTGGTTGGAGGGGGACTGGGCTGACCAGGGACTATGGCTTTTTAAATTATGTCCATGCCCAACATACGCCCCCCAGTTCCCCTCTCGGCTTTTTTCCCGGAGCGGTAGGGCCTCCCCGGGACGATTCCCCCGGGCCCGGGACTATTCGGGCTAATCGGGGGGCCCGGCCGGGTGCTGCCACCCCCCGGGATGGCTGGGGTTTTGGGGCAACTCCTGCCGCTGCGGGGGGTGCTCCCCCGGGTTTGGGGCAGTTGTCTTTGAAAAGGGGGAGAGGCCCCTGGGGGGAAGCTCCCCCCCTTTCCCCGGGGGTTTAAAGGGTTGATAGGGTGATCCTTCATTTTCGAGGGGTTGGGGTGTTTTACCAAATAGTCACCGTCCTTTCCCCTTTAAACCCCTTAAGGGCCCCTTTCCGGGAGCAGCAGCTTGAGGGGGAGGGGGGCGAGACCATCCGGGCCCCCCGGGGGGAACTCCCTGAGGCGGAGGGGGGTTGTAACAGGGGGCCCGGCTGCTTGCCCGAGCCGGGCTTTTTTGGGGGGGCCCTGATCTTTGTGAGTCGGTCCGATTGCCCGCTTTCAAAATTTTAAGGGAGGGAAGACCCCCGGGCCTCCCACCCCCTTTTTAGATGTGGGGGACCCCCGGGGGCTCGTATAGTAATTAAAAAGGGGAAACCCTGAGGCCGGGGGTCCCCCCGGTAGGCAAAAGCACGGGGGGGGAGCTGGCCCCAGTTCCTGCCGCCCCGACTACCTTGGGAGCATCTGCTTGCGCCGGGTTAAATCGCCAAAAAACCCGGGGTTTCGGGTGATGACGCGTTTTCAGGTGCTTTATCTGGTAATTTGGCACCCCCAAACGTATCCGAATACCTGGTCCGGGAGGACCCCGGTATCCCCGCGGAAAAAAGTTAACCAGTTCCCGTGGTGTTTTTGTATTAGCGGACGCGGGGAACCCCCGGGGACCGGTGGCAATACCTGACCGGGGGGCCCCGGGGTTGGGGGCCGGGGGTCCCCCCCCACCCCTACCCTTTTCAAAGGGGATCCCCCGGGGGAATAGGGACAGAGGAGGGGGCCCCTTTAGGAATCTGGCGGGTTGGCCCCCGGGAGGGGGATTGACAAAACCCCCGGACCCCTATTGATCCCGGGCCCAGAAAAGCGGAGCTTAATTTCCAGTTTTTTCCCCGGGGCGCCTGGGGAGGTGAGCATGGCCCCAAACCGAATTTTCCCCCGGGAAGGCGGAATTAGCAACAACTTCCCCCCCCTTTGGGAGCCCCCGGGGTACAACAGATCTTTTTCCAGGAAAAGAAGGGTTCCGCGGGTGGATCCGCCGCTGTGGCGGGGCAGAAAAAGCTTTCGGAAAGCGCGGGAGTCTCATTCCACTGCCCTCTAAAGGGGGGGCGGCGTGGACCGAAATTGATGGCCCAGGCCGAGAGGGGTTTTGGGGGTGGGCCGGGGAAGTTCCCCCTGGCTAGCCCCCCGGGGAATCTTCCTGGGGCCCGAAAGGAAAAGGCCCCCGAGACACCAGCCATGGGGCTCCCCCTTTTACGGCGGGAGGCGCGGGGGCTTTTCCCCGCCAAGACCCAAACGAGGCCTGGCGCAACGCACGGATTTTTTTGAAGTTTGCCCCAAACCGGGGAAGGGGGGGGTGGGTAAACACCCACGCCATTTGTTTGGGTTTCCCCCTTCCAGGTAAGATAGCAGTGGGGGGCGATAGACCTAGTCCCCTTTACACAGGTAACCAACAAATTGTTTAACCCATGTTGGAAGACCGGCAAAAGCAACAATGGTAATGGTTGGGAACAAAAAAACCCACCCAGCGGCCCTTTTTTAAAACACCACCCCCGTTTGGGACTCCCCAAGGATGCTAAATACCTCTCCCATGTCCAGCTGCAGTCCATGGCCAGGGGAGGGGGTTTTGGCAGCAGGGGCGGGTTCCCAATTAAAACACCCGGGGGGCCCCCGGGCCCTCTTTCTCTGGCTGGCGCCTGAGGGGGCCCGGGGGTTCGGGGGGGGCCCCCCTTCCCCTCCCTTTCCCCAGCGGCTTTTCTGACCCGGGGGGGGCCGACGCCCCAGGGCGCCGAGGGGGCCCCGGGATTTTTGATAGGGGCCCCCGACCGGGGGCAGGGAACTGGGTTTTGGGGACCGGCCTTCACAGGCCCCCGGGCCCGAATTTTCCCCCGGGGGCTCTCCCCGGCCGGCCCATTTTGCCCGAACCAACGCCTGGGGCTTTTGGGGGGTAAAAGACCCATTTCCGCCATTGCCGCCTGCGGGCCCCAAACCCGGGGAATATTTGGGGCGGGAGGCGTATTACCCCTCCTGGGGGATAAGGGGGCCGCAGCGCGGTCCCTTTAGGATGGCCCCAAGATGGCGCCCTGGACCGCTCCCACTCTCCGGGGTGGCGCCCCTCTCAAAATGCCCAGGTAGGCATCACATCCCCCCAAGGCCCCATCGGCCCCATAGGAGGGGCGGCTGCTGGGGGCCCTCCCGTGGGTTCCACTAACCCCCCGGGCCTCCAGCCCCCGGTTGGTGGGGGGGCTTCTGCAGGGAGCTGGGCGCTTCTTTCCCCCTCAGCCGGTGTTCAGGTCCTGCCCCTCCGCTTCCCGATTCTGATCCTGCCCCCATTGAAAACCCCGGGAACAGTAGAAGGGGTTGGGGTTTTCCGCCCCGTTATTACGAAA
Source organism: Polypterus senegalus (assembly GCF_016835505.1). Classification (NCBI taxonomy): domain Eukaryota; kingdom Metazoa; phylum Chordata; class Cladistia; order Polypteriformes; family Polypteridae; genus Polypterus; species Polypterus senegalus. The sequence continues at coordinate 65,434,802 of NC_053169.1, read as the reverse complement.
AATTTAAAAAGGGTCAAAATCATAAACCAAAAAGTTCAAAATGCCGGCCCCACCGGCCCCGGGCGCCAAGGGAGGACCCGGAATGGAGGAATGTGGGGAAGGCCCGAAGGGAGGAGGGGAAAGGGTGCGCCAGGGAAAGATGGGAGGAAGGGGGGAAGTGCAAAAGCGGCCATCGATCCATGGTCAGGCGTTTTTTTCCATGAGGAAGCAGGGGGAGAAAGTTAATCCCCCTTTTGGCAAGGGGTTTTCCCCAGGTGCGAATCAATCCCCCCCCTCCATCCCCAGGACAATACATATATTTTTTGAAAAAGAGGGAAAGGACAAAAAAAAAGGTTTGGGGTTTTCCCCCGGGATATTCGGGCGATCCACAATAATTTCAAAAAAAAAAGGGGTCAAAAATAAACAAAAGTTCATATGCGCTGAAAACATGCGCGGTGGCCATTTTAGAGGCAGGAGGGGGAAGTGGAGGATTGCTGGGAAGGAAGGGGAGGGGGATAGGATCAATGATGTCGGGGAAAAGATGGAGGAGGAAGGGGTGGGTAAGCTCATGGGAAAACCCGCTTATGGTGGGAGCATCTTTTTCCCTACAAGAAAAGGGGAATTTAGTCCCCCTTTCCCCTCCCGGGGAAGTCTTCCCAGGTGGTTGGGATCCGTCCGGGCCCCTACTGGGGGGGGACACGATCCCCCTTAGCCAAGACCGGGGTTGGGCCAAACGGAGGTGGGGATCGAGAGGGCATGGGCATTCCTAAAGGGGGCCCCCCCAGATAAGTGATGGTGAACTTATGGTTGTAAATCCAGAAACCACCGGGACCCGGGTTTGACTCTTTATGTAGGGGACATCCACTGAAGTGCAGCGGGTCAGTACCAGGTGAAATTCGCCCAGCAGGTAATAACGGGGATGAGTCACCCCCCTTAATGGCAAAGGCCCCCCTCCACTGCTAAATTCTCCTGGTCCATCAGCCCCCCCTTGACTTTCGGATGTTGAACCCGGGGCTTTTAACATGGCCAAGGCCTTGTCCGCGCCGGTCTGGAGAATAAAAAGGGGCCCCAAAAAAGGGGGTCCATACAGGTGCTGATGTAAGGGCCTTCTTTTTTCAAAATGAATGGGGGCCCTTTGTCATTCCCACACCGGGAAAAGGGGTTGCCCTTCTTTGTTAAATTTGGGCGGGTGCGGCCTTTTGGGAAACGGGAAAACCAATAGTACCCCCGCTAACCCCAAGAAAGCTTTTCCCCCCTTTTTGGTATTCGGAAGGCCATTCCCAAAATGTTTTAATTTGAACACTGTGGCTACCTTCCCCGCCCCCAGGGTTTAAATACTTCCCTCTTGCCAAAACACCCGGGGTTTTTTTTCGAGGCCGCTTTAGCTAGTTCTGAGGACAGAGAGACCTCAATAGATGTTTCCCACGGGAAAGATAGCGGGCCCTCCCCGGTGGCGCACTATAGGACTGGTGGGGGTTTTGCCCCCTCCACCAGCGTGAAAGGTGCGGGGGGCCCCGCAGCAATGGGGGGCCTTGTATGCCAATGTCCACCAGGGGGGCTAAAGGTCGTTTTTCCCTTTGGGGTGCCGTAAAAGGGAAATTTTCCAATACCCTTTGCCCTGTCAAAAGTAGTCAGGATCGAGGGGACAGCCACCAAGCAGGTGAATGGGGGCATCGGGGAGACCTGATTCAGCGCCTAAAGTCATTACAAAACTCCCGGGCCGCCCCTTTTGGAACCGGGGGGATAGGGCTGGGCCAGGGGGTATGTTTTCCCCAATAATGTCCATGTCCCCATTCTGACCTCTAATTCCCCTTCAGCCCGCTTTTTTCTGGGGGGCTATGGGCCCTCCGGGGGAACCGGGGTTTTGACTTTTCGGCAATCAGCAGGTCTGGCCAGGTGACTGCCGGGGTACTGGATGGCTGGGGTCAACGTAACCCCGCCGTGTTTGGGTGTCAACTCATCACCAAGGGTTTTGGGGGTTGGGGATGAGAAGAGGGGGGGGGACCTATGGGGGTGGGGGAAATCCCCCGATTTCCCGGGGTTTCAATAAATTTTAAAGGGAGATCCCTTTTAGTCGGTGACGTTTGGGTTGTTTCACCAAATAGTACCAGTCCTTTTCCAACCCGACGGCCCCTTTCCAGTGGCAGCAAACGGGGGGGGAGGTAGGAATGAGCACCATAACCGGGGCCCCGGATGGAACTCCTGGGAAGGCGGAGTTTCGGTTTAACCCGGCCTGCGCTGCCGACCCAGCCCGGGTCCAGGGGGGTCGATGTTGTGAGCCTGTTGAGGGCCACAAACCCCAAAAATTGGGGGGGAAGGGCCTCCCCCAGCCCTTTTAGTATATCCAAATGCCTGGGTTTCCCATAAAAAACCTCGGGAAAGGGGGGAAACCGGGGGGCCAGGTACCTCCCGGGAGGCAAAAGCACAAGCGGAGGAGCTGATCCCCGTTCCACCGCCCCTTTTACTATTTTTAAAACATCTGCTTAAGCATCTTTTAAAACTTTCCACCAACCCATCTGTTAGGGGGATAACAGACACTTTAAGGTGCTTTTTTTCCGAGTAACCTGGCCATCCCAACTATTCCCAGGTGGGGGTTTGGTCCAGGACCCTTTGGGATACCATTCTGGAAAAAAAATTTCAAATTCCGTAATGTTTTTTTTGTTAGGGGCCGGGGGGGAACCCCCCCCGGGTTTGGGTGGATAATCCACCATAACAAATGTATTTATAGCCCGGGTTTTGGGGGTCCAAGGGTCCCCCTGTACCCTATTCGCAAGGGGGGTGATCAGGGGGGGGCAGGGGGCCCGGGCCCTTTTGGAATCTGGTGGGTCTGACACCCGGGCAGGATTTGGGAAAGCGCCCGGACCCCCTAATCCCAGGCCAGTAAAACGGGGGAATCCCTCTGGCCCCGGTGGGCCAAGGAGGTGAGCATGGGTAATTGATACCTCCGGGAAAGGGCGCGGGGCTAGCACAATTTCCTCCCCCCCGGGGTGCCACCTACACGAATTTTCCACACCAAAAAGGGTCCGGGGGGCAACCGGGGGCGTTAGGCAGAACCACCCCAAACAAACCGCGGGAATTTGCCCACGTTCTCTTAAATGAGGCCCGTGGACCAAAATTGGGATCCGTTCCTAGGGGTCTTGTGACCTGGGGGCGGGAGAGTTCCCTGGTTTCCTTCCCCGCAGATTCTTCCAAGTGGGTCCCCCCCAAGGAAGTACCCCAGGTCCAGCACCCTGGCATGCCCTAGAACGCGCGGTCCACAGGATGGGGGCCTTTTCCCCTAAACCAGATCCCAATGGCCCCGGGGTGGGTGTGTCTTACCCAAAATTTTTTTCCCAGTCATGTCCCAAAATCACCGGGTAGAGGTTTGGGGGAACACACCCATCAACAAGGCCCCTTCCCGGGAAAATATTGTTGGGAAAGAACATTGGTCCTCCATCCCCAAGTGACTTGTGGTGTTGCTTTAGCCACGTGCGTAAACATAACGGGACCACAATGGTTTGTTGCTGCCGGGGAAACAAAAAAAACCATCACCACGGCCCATTTTAAAAACCCCCCCCCGGTTTGACTTGCCAAGGATTTGGGGGGGACAAACTTCCGTGATGCCCAGGTGCAGTCCAAATTGCTCACGTTTTGGGGGGGAGGTTGGAGGGGAAAGGGGTTCACCGCATTTTTAACAGCGGAGGCCGGCTTTTTTTTATGTTTTGGGGGCTTCTTTAGGGCTGGGGCCAGGGGGGGCCCCACCCCCGTCGGGGTTTCCCCAGTGGCCTTTTTGACCCCCACTGAGGACCCGGGTGCGCCTAGAACTTCTGGGGGACCTGGCTTCCATATGGATGCCCCGACCCAGTTGGGGAGGAACTGGGCATGCGTGACTAAGTCCAGGCCACCTGCTCCACTACTCCGGGGCCCGGGGGCCCTCTCCATAGCCAGCCCCCCCTTTCCCCAAAAAATTAAGGCCGTGCCGGGGGGGTTTTTCGGGGGCGAACTGCCAGTTCCCACCTGCCGCCCGGGCCGGCGGGATGCCGGGGGGCCAGGATCTCCGGGGTTGGGGGGCGTGTTGGCCTCCTCCTCGGGAGGTTATAATAGGGCCGCTGGGGGCCCCTTTAGGTGGGCCAAAATGGGAGCCACGGACGCTGCCACTGCCCGGGTGGCCGTCCGTCGGATTCCAAAAACGATTCAATGTCGTGGGTCAAGGTACTAAGGGGGGGCGCCCGTCAGGCGGGGCTGGTCTTGCTGCGGGGCCCCTGCCAACCTGGCCCTCTCCAACCCGGGGGGTAGCATTTTCGTTGCAGGGGGTTGGGGTTCGTCATCCCCTGGCCCGGTTTTAGGTCCTGTCCTTGGTCATGGTTGATCTTTTATCCTCCGGCTATGCCATTGTAAAGATGGAGAAGGACACAACATAAAATTTGGGATTTCCGCCCGTATTCAGATGATCCACAAAATTTCAAAAGAAAAGCAGGTCAAAACATGACTAAAAGGGTTACATCGCCGGCCAAAACATGGGGCCGGGGCCATTTTTGGGGCAGAGGAGCCCGGGAAATGGAGGAATGCTGGGGAAAAAACCGGAGGGGGGATGGGGCTGGGGGCCCGGAAAAGATGGAGGAGGAAGGGGGGAATAACGACCGGGGAAACCCGCTTATGGTGGGGGGCATCTTTTTCCTACAAGAAAGCAGAGGGGGAAAGTTAGTACCCCCGCCATTCCCCCGCCGAATGTCTTCCCAGGGTGTTAGGACCGCCCCCGCCTCCTCTTCAAGGGTTTGGGAAAAATATATAAATATATATATATATATATAAAAATAGATATGAAAAAACACTATCAAGACAAAACAATTTTAACAATCATCTTAGTATTTTAAATGTTTTTTTTTAATTTAGATGCTATGGGATGACCTTTAAAAAAGGGGGTTCATGCTAGAAAACCCTCAAATAAAGCTGAATTACAAAATTTGCAAAGATGAGGGGAAAAATTTCCCCCAGAGGGTATAAAGACTCATTGCAAGTTATAAAACTTTTATTGCAGTTATTGCGCTAAGGGGGGAAAACCCGTTATTAGGTTCAGGGGGTACCACAAAGGGGGCCCTGTGGTTTGGGTTTTTTCCCCAAATAATAAAACCATCATTTAAAACTGCATTTTGTGTTTACTTGTGTTATTTTATACTGGTTAAATGTGTTTGATGATCAGAAACATTTTTTTGCAAACATGAAAAAAAAAGAAGAAAGAAGGAATGGGAAAAAGTTTTTCACACCACTGTATATACAATATATATATATATAACACAAAAATATATATATATTTTTGGGGGGATTCCGGGATTTCATTTGTCCCTTTAACCCCAGGCCGCCAGGGGTTCCCAAAACATGAAAGCCCCGGGTTTCCCGCAGGGCATCATGGAATGTAGGTTTGTACACCCCCTGGATACCTTGGGGTCCACCAGGCGCCGCTGGGGGGCTCGGGTCTTTGGGCCCATAACCCGAGGCCCGGTCGCGGGCGGAAGAAACGACGGCTCGGGGTTAAAGAAAAAGGGCTATTTACCCTGACCCGGGAAAGGTTGACCTTTGGGGCTTTTGGGGGGCCCCCGGTCAGGGGAAAATAAAAAATTGGGGGCCCCAGACGATGAGCTGAGTTGGGAGGGAGGGGGGGCTAAGGCTGGGGGTGGAGGATTGGTTTATTATTTTATTGTTTGGGATTGAGAATTGGGAGGGTGCTTTTGCACTATTTTATAATAAATATCATATTGACTTTACCGTCTGACATAGTCTAGGGTACAAGAAGGTTGGGCTATTCTATTACAATTATATTTATATATAAAAACATATATATGTATATGTATAAATTATTGTATATGTCTGTATATATATATTATGTATATATACATATGTAAATTATAAAATCTATATGGAATGTATATACATATATATTATATTTTATTGTATATTATATATATATATGTTTATGTGTATTATATATTTGTTGTGTGTGTATATATATAATATATATATATATATATATTTGTTTTTGTAGATGTAGATATTTTATCCCGGGAAAGTCAGAATGGGAAAGAAAGGTGATTTAACTTTGAGTGTGGATGGGTTTTTGGTGCCAGCGGGCCCGGGCTGAGTATTTCACAATCTGCTCAGTTACTGGGGTTTTCAGCACAAAAATTTTTAGGGTTTACAAAAAATGGTGTGAAAAAGGGAAAAAAATCCAGTGGCGGGGTCCCGGGCAAAATGCCTTGTTGATGCTAGAGGTCAAAGGGGAATGGGCCGATGATTCAACTGATCCACTGATGGGGCCCGCCAATTTAAACGTTAAATCCACGGGGTACCTGACATTTTTGACCCCTCCCTTCGACCACCATGACCCATCCTCAGATGGGTACCCACAGGATAATGCACCATGTCACAAAAATTTTAATCATTTCAAATTGGTTTCTTGAACATAAATGAGTTCACTTTTCAAAATGGTCCCCCCGGTCCGATTCAACCCAATAAACATCTTTGGGATGTGGGGAACGGGGCTTGGGCCCGGATGTGCATCCCACAAACCTCCATCAACTGCAAGATGCTATCCTATCAATAGGGCCAACATTTTAAAGAATGCTTTCAGCACCTTGTTGAATCAATCCATTAGAATTTAAAGGGATTCAAATAAAGGGGGAAAAATTATTAGTATGGGTTTTTCCAAATTCATTTAGGTGAGTGTATATGTGTGTGTATATATATTTTATATGTATATATGTACATTTGTATGTTGTATATAGTATATGGTAAGTTGACCCCCAAAACAACAGGCGGACATGTTGTTTTCAAACCACCCCGTTTTTTATACAAAAAATATTTATCCAAAGAGTGCTGAACAAAACCGAATTACACAATTGAGAAGGCAGCAAAAAAATATGAAGCGTCTGATACATAAAGCATATTCATAAGTGCAGCGACTGCAGAAACAAAGCACACGGTGGAAAAAGTCAATGTCCCGTTAAACGAAGACAGTGTAAAATAAAACCCGTGCATGCAGTGTGCCACATCTCAGATAAAGAGGAAGACGACCTGTTTATTGATGCAGTAAGAAACAAATTGATGAATGAAACCTCTTATCTTTACAACGATTGACAAACACGGAATGTAACTTGAACACAACACATCCTACAAATACGACCCTGATTTAAAGAAATAATGATAATAAAATCCTTGATGACAGCAACACTCAATAACACTCACAAAACAATTACTGTATATTGACAATCATGTTACGTTATTTTTAAATGTTCCCTTTTCTTTTTCATAACTTCTTTAGCACACTACTTCTCCGCTGCGAATATATATATATATACCCCGATCTACATACTCTCAAATACACTAGCCACACGCCGTGGCACAATTGTAGAAGCTTCGCCTCTAGCGCCGACATCCAAGGTTCGATTCCCGAGAGGGGATGCACTGAGTATGTACTCACGCTTCCCGATTCATTTTACCCTCGCATCTCCTTGGTTTGGGACGTATGAAAAAATATGCGGTTAACGAGAATCATGTTACGTTATTTTTAAAATGTTTACTTTTCTTAGCACAAGCACAGCTGAGAAGCTTCGATGCATGAACTCCATAATGCATTTAATCAAACTTTCAATTCCAAGCAAAGGGGAACTTTTGTCAATGCATGATTTCCTGGTACATCGATTACCCTGATGCACACATCACAGCTACAAAAATGTTAGAGTTGAATAAAGCGCGTTCCTACGACTGATCGGAGGAAAATTTCATTTGAAAAGACTACCCGAGCAAAGCCTTGATAAAAGCATGGTTTTGTGCACACTGAAAAGCAAGCAAAATTAGATGCATTACAGAAAGCAGACTTTTTGGCTCTTACTGGGGATCATTGGACTTCCGTTACCGTTAGTAATTCTAAATACATCTAATTACAAAATGTTCAATGATCACACTGTTTTAGCCTAATGTACAAAATAATTTTGGCTGAGGTTACTCAGAGTTTAAAGATTAAGTTGGTCAAATTACCTTTTATGTTTCTGACTTATTTTTTTAAGAAGAAACAATGCACTTTATGTTGAAATTTTGGTTATTATTATTTAAAGACAATACCATTGTGAAAAAATACCTAAAGTAATTAAACTACCACTTTATTTTTAAGTCTGCCCAATTTTCACCAGGGATGATATTTTTGTTTCTGTTTTGAATTCAAATGCAGTTTAAAAGCATTTTTTTTTCCAGAAATTAAAACAGCTTGAGTTTACAATATTCATGTCCATGTCTATTATTTGATTCTGTCGCCACTAAAACCCTTTTAAATTAAAAAAAACATTTGCGATTTGGGGCAAATTTACGTGGCGATTACATACGATTAATCAAGATTATTTCTTACACAGCCTCTAATTAATTGGATACATTTTTTTAATCGAGTCCCACCCGTAATATATATATGTAGATATATATATATGTAGATTTGTATATATATGTGTATATACAGTATACCTGTATATTTAGATATGTATATGTGTATATATATGTGTGTGTGTGTATATATGTATATATATATGTCTATATTTGTATATGTGTATATGTATATATGTATGTATATGTACGAGGTGTGGCAGAAAAGTAATGAGACTGGCAACACTGCAAGCGATCTGGCAACGCTGTGCTGTTGTCCTTGAAAGAGCACGTATCAGTACCTCCCATAGCTCAGTGCGAGTTTCAACTCCTTCCGTTAACTACGTGATTTTTGTGACTGCTATTAGCGAAGTTGTGTTTTTGGTTGCACGTCACGCAAAATGGAACAGCGGAATTTGGAGCAACGTTGTGCCATTAAATTTTGTGTTAAGCTTGGAGAATTTTTATAAAGACGTCCTTGAAAGGTTCAGAAAAAGGGTCATTCGCGTGAGACCAGACATTGCAGACAAATGGATGCTCCATCATGACAACGCCCCATGTCACACTGCCCTCTCCATAACAGAATTTTTGACCTCAAAAGGCATTCCTGTGGTTCCCCAGCCCCCTTATTCAGTCTGTGTGACTTTTTCCTAAACTGAAAAATGTCCTCAAAGGACATCATTTCGGGACTTTAGAAAACATCCAAAAGAGTGTAACGGACATGCTGAAGACCATACTTCCTAAAGACTTCCAGCGCTGCTACCAACAGTGGGAACGACGTCTCCATCGTTGTGTAGCTGCCCAAGGGAACTACTTTGAAGGGGATAAAATTGATGTTTGAAAAAAATAAAAACTTTGGTAAATAAAAAAATCAGTCTCATTACTTTTCTGCCACACCTCAGTATATATTTATATATATATATATATATGATGTATATATATATGTTTATATATGTGTGTCTGTGTGTATATATATAAATATATATATATACTAATAAAAGGCAAAAGCCCTCAATGACTCACTGACTCATTACTAACTCTCCAACTTCCCGTATAGGTAGAAGTCTGAATTTTGGCAGCCTCATTCTTTACAGCTTCCTTACAAAAATTGGTAAGGTTTCATTTCGAAATTACGCTAGAATGGTCATAGCTAGAAGCTTTTTTTCTCCATTTACTGTAATGGAGTTGAGCTCGAAAGTCGTGGGGGCGGAGTTTCGTGTGACATCATCACGCCTCTCACGTAATCACGCACGTAGAAAACCAGGAAGAGCTCCAAAACCGCTGAAGAAAACATACATTATATAATTAAGAAGGCAGCGAAACAATTAGAAGCGAAGCGAGTGACATATAAAACCATATTCAGCGGCTCACGTGAACTGACGCAGTGCGCAGACAAAAATAAAACAGTTCCAAAGAGTGCTGAACAAAAACCGAATTACACTGCTACACTCAAATAGACAAACCACACGTCAGTGGCAATAGTAGAGGCTTTGCCTCTAGCACCGGCGTCCGAGGTTCGATTTCCGAGAGGGGATGCACTGAGCATGTACGCGTGCTTTCAAATTCATTTTAGCCTCGCATCCTCTTGGTTTGAGATGTATGAAAAAATATGCGGTTAACGCAGAAAGACAGATCACCAATTGAAGCTAGAGTGAGGGGAGGGTAACTTATTGAGGCACGCAGGCAAAACCACAATAGCACGCTTGGCTCGATGTACTGTAGTGTCGTCAACTTGATCTGAACTCTTGCGATCACATTTGAAAAAATATACCTTTTCAATTTCTATTTAGTCCATATGTGTCAAACTCAAGGCCCGCAGGCCACACCAGGCCCAGCGTTTAATTATATCCGGCCCACGAGATCATTTTATATATTATTGTTATTAATGGCCCGGGGATATGAAGCGCTGGTAACACAATAAACTACAGATCCTATAATGCAGCGCTTCAGCTGCCTTGCCGAACACTTACACGCGTTAATCAAGTCTAGCTTATATATATATATATTATATATATATATATTATATATATATATATATATGACAGCAACACTCATCACTCACAACAGTGACAAAATAATTACATTGACAATCATGTTACGTTATTTTCAAAATGTTTCCTTTCTTTTTCATTGCTTCTTTAACACACTACTTCTCCCTGAGCTGGTATTTTGCTATATACATATATATGCCAGCAACACTCATGACAATATACATATATATATATATTGTAAAAGATGGAGAAGGACACAACATAAAGGTTTGGGGTTTTCCGGCCCCGTATATTACAGACGATCCACAATAATTTCAAAAGAAAAAGCAGGTCAAAACATAAACTAAACAGTTCATATGCGCGACGCCGAAACATGACGTCGGTGGCCATTTTATGAGGCAGGAGCCGGAAGTGGAGGATTGCTGGGAAGGAACCGTGAGGGAGGATAGGATCAATGATGTCAGGAAAAGATGGAGGAGGAAGGGTGGAAGTAACGTACTGCGGGCAAACCCGGCTTATGGTGGCGGAGCATCTTTTTTCCTACAAGAAAGCAGAGGGAGATAGTTAGTACCCCGCCATTCCCTGCCGGCGAATGTCTTCCCAGGTGTGTTAGGATCCGTCCGCGGTCTCCTACTCGTGCGTGCGTGACACGATCCCCCCCTTAGCCCAAGACCGTCAGGTCGGGCGGACCTAACCGAGAGGTCGTGGATACGAGAGAGGGCATCGGCATTGGCCTGAAGGGTGCCCCGACGATAAGTGATGGTGAACTTATACGGTTGTAAATCCAGAAACCACCTGGTGACCCGCGGATTTGACTCTTTATGTAGGGACATCCACTGAAGTGCAGCGTGATCAGTCACCAGAGTGAATTCGCAACCCAGCAGGTAATAACGGAGATGAGTCACCGCCCACTTAATGGCAAAGGCCTCCCTCTCCACTGCTGCATACGGGGTCTCCTGGTCCATCAGTTTCCGGCTTAAGTACATTACGGGATGTTCGACACCGTCGACGCTTTGGCTCAACATGGCGCCAAGGCCTTTGTCCGAAGCGTCGGTCTGGAGAATAAAAGGGAGCCCAAAAACGGGTGTCCTTAATACAGGTGCTGATGTAAGGGCCTTCTTTAGGTCACTGAATGCGTGGTCCGCCTTGTCATTCCACACCACGTATAAGGGATTGCCCTTCTTTGTTAAATTGGTCAAGGGTGCGGCCCTTTAGGAGAAACGGGGTACGAACCAGCGATAGTACCCCGCTAACCCCAAGAAAGCTTGCACCTACCTCTTGGTATTCGGACATGGCCATTCCAAGATGTCTTTAATTTTTGAACACTGTGGTCTCACCTGTCCCCGTCCCACGAGGTAGCCTAAATACTTGGCCTCCTTCAAGCCAAAAAAACACTTCCGAGGGTTTATGCAGAGGCCGGCTTTAGCTAGTGTCGTGAGGACAGCAGAGACCTGCAATAGATGTTCCTCCCACGTGCCGGAATAGATGACGACGTCATCCAGGTAGGCGGCACTATAGGACTGGTGGGGTTTCAGCACTCTATCCACCAGACGTTGAAAGGTTGCGGGGGCCCCGTGCAGCCCGAATGGGAGGACCTTGTATTGCCAATGTCCACTAGGGGTGCTAAAGGTCGTTTTTTCCTTTGCGGATGCCGTTAAGGGAATTTGCCAATACCCTTTCGTCATGTCAAGAGTAGTCAGGTATCGAGCCGTACCTAGCCACTCAAGCAGGTCGTCAATGGGGGGCATCGGGTAGACCTGATTCAGACGTCTAAAGTCATTACAAAATCTCCAGGAGCCGTCTGGCTTGGAAACGAGGACGATAGGGCTGGACCAGGGGCTATGGCTCTCCTCAATAATGTCCATGTCCAACATTCGTTGTACCTCTAATTCCACTTCAGCGCGTTTTGTCTCCGGGAGTCTATAGGGTCTCTCCTGGACGATTACACCGGGGTCTGTGACTATGTCATGTGCAATCAGCGAGGTCTGGCCAGGTGACTCGCTCGCTACTTCGGGGATGGCTCGGATCACATGCGTTAACTCCTGCCGCTGTTTGGGTGTCAACTCATCACCAAGGTTAAGGGCAGTCGTGCATGAGAAGAGGGAGTGGGACCTATGGGAGTCGGGAAGCTCCTCCTGATCTTTCCAGGGTTTCAATAAATTTACATGGTAGATCCTTTCAGTCGGTCGACGATTGGGTTGTTTCACCAAATAGTCGACCAGTCCTTTTCCTTAACCTCGTACGGCCCTTGCCAGTGAGCGAGCAACTTGGAGTGGGAGGTAGGAATGAGCACCATAACTCGGTCCCCCGGATGGAACTCCTGAAGGACGGAGTTGCGGTTGTAACACCGGGCCTGCGCTGCCTGCACACGAGTCACGTGGTCCTTTAGGAGGGGTCTGATGTTTGTGAGCCTGTTACGCAGTTGCGCCACATACTCCAATATATTAGAGGAGGGAAGGGCCTCAGCTTCCCAGCCCTCTTTTAGTATATCCAAAATGCCTCGGGGTTGTCACCCATACAACAACTCGAAAGGGGAGAAGCCGTAGAGGCCTGAGGTACCTCCCGGTAGGCAAAAAGCACAAGCGGGAGGAGCTGATCCCAGTTCCTACCGTCCGCGCTGACTACTTTGCGAAGCATCTGCTTAAGCATCTGGTTAAATCTTTCCACCAACCCATCTGTCTGAGGGTGATAGACAGACACTTTAAGGTGCTTTATTCTGAGTAACCTGGCCACCTCCCTGAACGTATCCGAGGTAAAGGGTGTACCCTGGTCCGTGAGGACTTCTTTGGGTATACCCATTCTGGAAAACAAATTAACTAATTCCCGTGCAATGTTTTTTGTGTTAGCGGAGCGCAGGGGAACCGCCTCTGGGTATCGGGTGGCATAATCCACCATAACCAATATGTATTTATAGCCACGGGTTGAGGGCTCCAAGGGTCCTACTAAGTCGACCCCTATTCTGTCGAAGGGGACGTTGATCAGGGGTATAGGGACGAGAGGAGCACGGTCCCTTCTGGGAATCTGGTGGGTCTGACACTCCGGACAGGATTGGCAGAAGCGCCGGACCTCCTCGTTAATCCCAGGCCAGTAAAAACGGAGCTTAATCCTCTCTTGGCCCCGAGGTGGGCGCCAAGGAGGTGAGCATGAGGTAATTCGCATACCTCCTCCGGAAGGTAGCTGGAC